>NC_081408.1:345042253-345064753 GCF_030272615.1 Cryptomeria japonica
ATCTATAGTTTATAAACTATATGCCAATCCCCAGTTATGTTTTCATTTCAATAATGGGGATGCTTTGTTATGTCCTCAGTTATATTTTCACTTGGATCCACTAAATACACATAAACATGCTTATAATGCTACTGATATTGTTCTCATTTGGATGACTAAGGATAATGATATTGATAATGTTTTCATTTATGATATATATACAGTTGTAGTTTTTGTCATAATCAGGGTCTCTCCTTTCACACATCTTACATTAGTGCATATACTCTAGTGGCAGTATTCATGTTTTATCATTCAGATATGACTTATCAGGTATGGTACTTTCTATGTGGCACTCCATGGCTATAATTTCCTTCAGTATGTAGGCACAGTAAGTAACATTGTGCTCCAGATTGTACCGTGGAACTAGCCTATTTGGTTTGTTTTTTGTTGAATCATCTCCCTTAAGATACTCCATTGATTATATTTTCTAAGTGGCAAATAAGTTACTAACATTGAAAAAAATATAGATAGAAGTTGTCGTTTTTGAGATGTACAGGTTGTAGGTAGTCAAGCTTATAAGCTTGGCAGTGCCAAAGTTGGAGGGACCATGGGAAACTGCCTATCTTGATACAAGTTGCTCCATTATATTACAGATATATTTTCATGTATCAATAGCCCAAAAGGGCAATTGTATGTATGGTTTCAACTTAATATGTAAAGAAGAATATCCCTCAATGCTCCTCTATTGTCTACATGGAAGGATAAGAGGATGCTATGTAATCTCTTAAGTTTTTTTTATCTTCGGGGCTAGACTAGAGGTTTTCTCTACCGAGCTCCTTCCTACCAGTGCCCCTAGTGAGATGGGTTGTATTAGGCCTTTAAAATTAATAAAATGATTTCGCTATGGCCATTTACCAATTAAAAAAAAAAGATTAAAGTAATATATTTGTGAAGGAGTTGTGTGGTTTTCATGAAATGTATTGCTTGATTGAATGGATAGATTAAGGAAAGATGCTACCTCCTTACCCTATTTTAATTTTATGGAAGCACTTGAAATCCATTAGGATGGATTGATAATGCATTGTATCATGTTGCAATGTGTTCCTTAATGACAATTTTCCTTGAATTACTCAGAATATTTAGTGTACAAAAGAATATAGTTAAGGGTTGATGGGAGATGAGTTGAATAGAATAATGTATGTATGAATGTATTTGAATTTAAATGTAAATGAAATAAGTGGTTGCAAGTAAGGCTATGATCTTTAGTTTTATGTAATATAGGTAAATTGTCTGGTTAATGGTGTGTTAAGGAAATGAACATAGGAGATAGGAGTAGAAGTAATCAAATTTGATATTAAATTTCGTTTGGAGATTAAGTAATGAGATCCATTTCTTATGAGTAATTTACTTGTGTGAAAATATGATTGATTAAATTGTTCAATGAAAACATGTAGACTATTATTATCATTTGCATGCTATTTATTGTGCAATAAGGGGAAATGATGAATATTGTAGTACGTCATTGAGTGATTAGTTGAGGTTTTGATATCTATTTCTATTGTAACTCAGTAAATGTGGTAATTTCTTAGATAGGATATCTTCAATATTAATCATGTCATTAGTATTTTCCTTGTGTGTGTATGAAACACTTTATTTCCTCATTGCATATGTCTCCTTTCATGAAGAATATTTTCTTAGACTTTCATAAAGACTGTATTGCATTAAAATGATAAAATAAATATAGATATACTAATAAACATATGGTTTTAAAATTCTAGCATGAACTCTCTAACACATTCAGGGTGTTGTACCCCCAGGTGTTGTGTAGTGGTCACTCCCTTTGGTGTGACTAAAATTGGTCACCTCATGATGTAGATTTGGATAAGTTTGCTATTTTGCCTTGAGTTATTTTGTGATTTGCGCTAGCATCGTTGAATGAAATATGCATTGAATGTTTGTATCAGAGTAGCGTAGCAGAAATTTGGTAGAAACTGAAAAGTTTGAATAGTAAGTGTTGTTTTCATAGGATATAGAATTTTTGATAATTGTTACGTTGAGAGGCATCCCTACAGTGGCAGCGAGGGTGGAGATTATCCATATGTGTACATAATAACGATCGGGGACGCAATTACAATTCAAATATAAATACGAACAGGCTACAACACTGAAAAAATTAAAATCTCTCGGCGTAACTAGATTATATATTGTAGACACCTAAAATTGTCATGTCTAATTAAATAAATATTTTATTTATTTAATTATCTAAGCCTAATTCTTCTATTAATTAAATAAATCTTTATTTATTTAATTAATTCATTTATCCTCTTCTAGCCTTATTTCTCATTTAAATAAATACATTTATTTATTTAAATTATCCTTTTCCTAAATTAAATAAATATTTTATTTATTTAATTATCCTACTTCTTCTATTAATTAAATAAATCTTTATTTATTTAATTAATTCATTATCTTTTTCTACACATGACACATGTCATTCATCTCTTATTTCCTACACTACCTACCTCTTTCATTATTTTGGTATTTCTTATACCTACCCTCTAATCCTAGCCGACCTCTCTTTTTACACCTCTCAATCTTAACCCTCCATTTCATATTGTGTCTTCTATTTAAGGAGATGCTTTCTTCATTGTCAAACCCTAATCCCTAATGAGACATGCCTAACTACTTGATCAATTGACTAGACTACAATTCTACTTGCAACCACATTCCGTTCTTTGTTGAGCTCTTGTGCATACAAAAATCTGAGAGCAAGTATATCAAGCAAGATCAATGGAGATAGGAAGAATGGAGATCAAAACCCTAGTGGACATGTGATGGTATAATCTTTGTGATTTTGAGTTATTTGCATTGTCTTAGGTAATCTTCATCTGTTATGGTGGATCTTTGTTGTTGTTAGGCTAGGGTTTAGTGGTTGAATCCATTTTAGTCTTTCAATATTATTGTTTATTGTTATCCATTTTCACCATATACATTTTGGCACGCCCGGTGGGACTCTTGTCCCTTTGCATTTAACATTTTTGTTGCAGATTTTGCATTTTTGAAGTTGCAGATCGGACGATTTCGACGACATTTTAGGTTTTTTCCGCGTCTGCGAGTGTTCGGATTGCATTTTTGTATTTCAGAGGCATCTGCGATATTTTGGATCACGTCTGTGTTTCTGTCATTTTCTATTTTTGCAGGTTTCCGAAAGACGCGTCTGTGATTCCGAATCGCGTCTGCGCATCATCTTATCACGTCTGTGATTTCGAATCGCGTCTGCGCATCATCTTATCACGTCTGTAGCCGAAAGAAGCGTCTGTGTTCTGTGGCAGCGTCTGTGAACTACAGAACCGTGTCTGTGTCGGATAGACGCGTCTGTGTCTGGTATAACAGCGTCTGTGCATTCTGTTTTGCAAATTTTTCAAGTTTTTCGATTCGGGTTTTCAGATTTTGTACTTAGGGTTTCAGATCTGGTTTATTTTTGGCTAACCTTTGCAGATCTAGCTAACCTGATTTGTGCAGCTTGCTTTGGAGACAAATGCGTTTTTGTTGAAGGCCCCTTTTCACAAAGTCTTTTTGGGTTTTCTAAAAATTTACCTAACTTGTGTGCTTGCAGGAAGGGGTTATCATTTGAAACAACCCAAACTACTAACAATTTTGTTGCAGGGCCTTAGCTAGGGTTTTGTAATTTTTATTGTGTGCCTTGTTTCATAGCTTAGCAAACACTTCAATTGGTGCACTAAAATTGAATCATTGTCTTTTGTGTCTTGAGCAATAGGCTCTTTTTGTTTACTCTTTAGAGGGCCTGTCTTCCCGTGTGGTCATTAGGACTACTAGTGAGAAGAGAACGACCCAAGTGGTAGCGAGGAAAACCCACCTCATTAAAACCACTATAATCAAATGTATTCATGGTGAAAACTATGAATAACGTGTGCTGATTAGTTCATACCGACACTATGTCTCCCCATAAACCCATTTGATCAAATTTATTTGATCATTTGTAGGGCGTAACCCCTACCGGTTGGGAGCCTTCTGTATTTACAGAGCTGAAAGTGCCGCATGTATGGCCACACGAGCGGATGCCCTTACTAGCACCATTTTGTTTTAGAGGCCCAAATCCTTTTAGTTGTTGGGGCAGGAGGTCGGACCTCTGGTAGCGGCCCACACACATATGGTTCTTAGTAGAGATACAAAGTTCGCCATGGGGAGTTTTCATGGGGACTGATGCTTGGCTGACCCGAGAAGTGAGTGCCGAGGGTGGAGCCAGTGAGGTCAAGCATCTAAGTATCCGCTCTGAATAGCGTAGCCTCGGGGGTAAAACCCCATGTGGGATCAACAACTATTGTCTTGGCCAGCCATAAGAATTGTGCTTGACTTATGTTAAACATTCAAACACTCAAAAACAAAACAGCAAAACATTGTGTCTTTTGTGTCCTCAAGTGTATGCAAAAACTTTTTACATCAAACAACACACTTTCTTGGAGTCATTTTGGAGTCTAAACACTAGCAAACATTGAGTCATCAACACTGTGTCCTCTTGTCACGAAAAACAGTCGAACAATCAGATTTGGTTACAAAAAAACAACTTCACAGATAGGAAAGATTGCACGAAGGTTACAGAAACGCGTCTGTGTCTGTTCAAACCACGTCTGTGTCGGATAAACACGTCTGTGAAGTACAGAATAGCGTCTGTGTTTTTATCAGCGTCTGTGAAGTACAGAATAGCGTCTGTGTTTTTATCAGCGTCTGTGTCGAACAGAGACACGTCTGTGTCTGGGAATCCCGTCTGTGAAGTATACAGGCGCGTCTGTGTCCACAATTGCAAAAACTGTTACAGTCCCAGCAAACATCAACAGGAAAATCTCAGAATCACGTCTGCGTTAAACAGAGTAGCGTCTGTGTCTTAAAACCGCGTCTGTGAAGTATACAGAGGCGTCTGTGTCAGGATTTGAAAATTTTAACAGTCAAACAAACAAAAGAAATCAGTTTCGGCATACTTGAGCTTCCTAGGTTGTCTCTTCAGATTTCATCTAGCCTTCAACCTGTCTTTGGGTCTCACATAGTCCATCATTGCTTCACATCTCATTTTACATTCATACTTGTCTAAACTTGAGTCAAAAGGTCACTTGCTTGTCCTCATCATACTTTGTCAACACACTACATACAACAACACTTTGCTAAGTGGTCCCTCATCAAGGTTTCTTACCTTTGGGTCTCATTTGGTCTTACTTAGAGTCAAGGTCAGCTTACCTCATCAAGAGAAACTATCCTCTCTTTGGAAGTCACACCTACTCTACTACTTACATACTTGGTCTTACACTTTGGACATTGCAAGTACACCTCAAGATTCATTTACACTCCATACAACTCTTGGTCTTCCATACTCTTGTCATTTTCGTCTAGTCTCTCACATATTGCCAAACACCTAGTTCATGGTTGAAACCCGTCTTCAAAAATCTAGGAGAATAGTCAAAGAAGCTCAAGAATCCGTAAACATGAGTTCTTATGAGTATGACAATGATGTCTTCTACAATCCTGAGCACACTACATTACCAGACATGAATGTTTATAGACACAATCCAAATGTGGAAAGCGCAAACGCTATAAACAACAATGCTACACACAATGACAATGTTGACAATTCTTCAATACTATCAGCAGACATACAAGAATCTATAATGGATCCTCAATTCAATAGATTGGTTGAAGAGATAATGAGGAGAGATCGTCAATATTTCCTAAACATGATGGCACAAAGTGGAGCTAAAATACCACATGATTTTGACTTATCTCAACTTATGGAAAGTAGACCTTCACAACAAACTCAACCTAATAGTGGAGGACCAAATAATATGATGCCGGAGTCACCATCAGTTTTGCTTCAGAAACCAGCAATCCCACATACACAAGCTCAAATGCATGATACTTACACTCAAAGACCATCATGGAGGCCTTATGCTCAAACACATGCTCAAGATATGGGTCAACCAAGACAAATGGATACTCAAGGACTTCCTCAAAATTTTGACACAAGGAGACCTCATGCCAAAATTGGGGGCAACACAATGGAAAATGAAAGGCCTATTGAATATGGTTTATATACACAAAACAGATATGGGGTCCCTCAACAAGAAGTTATGCCAAGTGCTCCATACATGTCGCAACAATATAGACCTCCATATGGACATGTTTACGATCAGTATCATCCATACATGCAACAAGCTCCTCCTCAAATGGGTGTTTCAAACATGGGGTATGCTACAAGAAATCAATCTCCTCCCAAAAATAATTTGGAGCAACAAATTAGAGATCTACAAAAGAAAGTGGAAGACATGGGCACATCAAAACCCACATATACTATGAGAGATATATGCCCTTATCCATTTGATAAGAGCATTCCAATGCCTCTGTTTCCTCCGCACTTTGTAACACCAAAATTCGACAAATATAGAGGGAGAGGAGACCCCAAGGCACACATAAGACAATTCTTCACAGCTTGCATTGAGGTAGCGGCAGAAGAAACATACTTGATGAGGTTGTTCCCACAGAGCTTAGGAGATCAAGCTATGGAATGGTTTTCTCAATTACCTCCCGGTATTAAGTCATGGGGCGACTTGGCAGAAGCATTCATTCAGCATTTTTCTTACAACATTGAAACAGATGTCTCAGTTACTACCTTGTGCAATACGAAACAAAAAGAAGGAGAATCTTTCGCGTCATTTTTACAAAGATGGAGAAACCTAGCTAGCAGATGCTCTTGTGAGATCCCGCAAAAACAAATGGTGGAGATGTTCACACAAAATGTTAACAAGGCTATTGGCTATGATCTCAAGAAAGCTTGTTTGTCCACATTCAAGGATGTCATTGAAAAGGGCCTAGCAACAGAAAAGGTCTTAATTGAACAAGGAGTTATCAAGCTATTCAAAGAAAACAAAGAGGACTTCAAAGGAAAGGACAAACCAAAATTTTGGAACAAGAACAAGAACACGGTTAATGATGGTGTTGTTGATGCCAACACAGTAAGACCAAAGTTCGTCTTTTCTGGATCAAGTTCTACCGACAATCAAGTGAACAATCAAACGGCTGCTAAACCACGAAGGAAGTACACTCCATTGGGAGAACCACTTGAATCAGTATTCAAAAAGCTTGTAGCAAACAAAGTGATCACAGTCCCAGATTTTCCTCCATATGAACCAAAGGTCAAACCAAATTGGTGGAATGATGATGAATTTTGCGAGTTTCATAAGAGCAAGGGTCACAAGACAAGTAATTGCCATTGATTGAAAAACATTGTACAAGATCTCATTGACAGAGGAGATATTGAGATTGAGGGACATTCATCTAATCAAGAGCATGAGGTGTTTAAGGAACCATTCCCAAAACATGACAAGGGAAAAGGCAAAGTCACAGATGATCAAGCCAATTACACCAGAACATCTTACAATTATGATTCCACTATTAATCACATCTCAATGGACAATCATATTTCTACCATTACTATCAAAAATAAAAATCCTGAGAATTCTTCTCCAAGGCCCAAAATTGTCCTAAAAGGTGTGGGATCTTCGTCCACATCTACCTCTGAATGTCATGTTACAACCCATCGAGGTAAGATCACATTGCCAGGTACCTCTACTAAGAATACCAATCTTCCGTCAACTAAGCCTGAGTACGACCTTGTAGAGCAATTAGGGAAAACACCCGCACTCATCTCTATTCTTGAGCTCTTACGTATATCTCCTGCACATAAAGATGTCCTTGACAAAACCTTGAGAGATACTGTTGTCCCTACTGATCTAAACGTGGACCAGTTTCAAGCCATGGTGGGATATTTATCCGTTCCACACTCCCTCACATTCACAGAAGCCGATGACGCCTCCATAAGTCAGCCTCATAATGCACCTCTACATATTGAAGCCTTCATACATAAACACCGAATAAAGCGAGTCCTGATAGATGGAGGAGCAGGTCTTAATATTTGTACATTGAGCACCATCAGACAATTGGGATATTCTAACAAAGCTGTAAATTCTACAAACCAAATCACTATTAAGGCTTATGATGATGAAGAGCGTTCGTCCAAGGGTACGGTCATCTTACCACTAAGAATAGGGCCATTCACAAAGGATGTGGTTTGTCAAGTCCTGGATCTAGACCTTACGTATAACATATTGCTAGGACGTCTGTGGATTCATGAAATGAGGGCAGTCCCATCAACATATCATCAGTGCATTAAGTTTCCTCATAATGGAGTCGAGGTAACGGTCAATGGTGATCCAAATCCATTCATATATTGCAATAACTTGAGATCACATACTGAGACTATCATTCCCAGCAATCGTGAAGCTACTCCTTCTTCAGCATATATTGATCCTGAGTCATTAAAGCCCTCGACATCCAAACAAGGTGAACTTAGAGCCAAGTTTCAAGACAAAGGCATGGGAGAATATACTCTGAATCAAACAATGTTCTTACGACAAGTCATGACCTCTCCCAAGGAATATGGGAGGCCACATCCTAATAAGAAAATCTCCATCATGCTACTCAAATGGGATCCTACCGTCTTTCAAAAATGGGGCGAACTAGAGGAAGAAAATTTATATAAAATGCTATATAAGGATGCTAAAAAGGATACACATGATCAAATTATAATACCCTGTGAGAACTATGGCAAAGGTTTCAAAATTCTACAAAGATTTGGGTATGATGGAAAAAGCCCTCTCGGACTACGCAAAGAAGGTGTCATGGAGCCTTTACAACCTGAGCTAACTACAAGAAGGGAACGCTCCAAGGGGCTTGGTTTTCTAAATCCCAAGATTCACAATAAAAGAACAAAACAGATATGGTGAGTCAAAGTGGCTGAAGTTCAACAAGAAGATGACTATTCTACAGATTCCAACGAATGGGAATGGGGTTCAGACAAATCCTCCAGCGACTATGAGCTCAACGAGACATTTAGAGAGCCAGAGGAACCTACAGAGGAGGAGGAGTTTTACAAGAAATTCAGAGTTGGTCAAGAACCGACCCATAAGGATCCCGCACAAGCTTCGTTTCAAGGCCCTAGGTCAAGATCACATAGGATGAGCACACCTGTCCCTGAGGGTGCTACTAGTGATGATAATTTGGACTCACTCACGATCGAAACTGATGAGGAGAGTGCCATTGACGACCTCGATGACTATCTTGACATACCTGAATATAACCACATCTTCACTATTAGCCTTGCAAACTCTGAAAACACTAAAGACCTTCCCCTTGTTCACCCCCAACTCATTGACTGGGATCAGGATGGACCAGCACAGCTTGATACATTTCAAAATGACGAAGCTATAGTCGATTATCTTGACATTCGCGATGATCTTCCTCTTGGAGACCATAAAGCAGGATACGCCATAGAGCTTAATAACATGGCATACTTTGGTGAGGGTGTCGGGCCTTCTAGTCGCAAAAATGTGAAAATAAAAACAAAACAAGGGTCTTATGGCGAAAACCACACTGTGGCGCTATCTGACTCTAAAAAAGTAAAAAGAAAGGACGTATCTGAGGGTGAAAACCTCTCTGAGGCGCCCGAAGATGGAAGGCTTGACATTCTCCCAGCATCATACGAGGAAAAATCATCCATGTTGGTAGAGGAGACTATAAAGACAAACATTGGTACAACAGAGGTTCCACATAACATATTTTTGGCTCAATCATTGACAGAGGCCGAGAAAGCAAGGTTCATAAGCTTCTTTAAGGAATGACAAGTCAACTTTGCATGGTCTTATGCTAATATGCCTGGACTAGACCCCGATTTAGTAATGCATCATTTAACAGTCAAACCGGGGGCAAAACCAGTAAAACAGAAATTGAGGAAAATGCATCCACAAGTGGCATTATTAGTCAAGGCAGAGCTGGAGAAATTACTGGATGTCGGATTCATACGCCCAATTGATTATCCTGAATGGATTTCCAACTTAATACCTATTAGCAAACCAGATCGCAGCATCCGAATATGTACAGACTTCAGGGATATCAACAAGGCTTGTCTGAAGGATGATTTCCCATTACCAAACATTGATTTAATTGTTGATCTCACAGCAGGCCATGAGATGTTATCTTTAATGGACGGATTCTCGGGATATAATCAGATCAGGATTGCACCTGAAGATCAACATAAAACATCATTTACTTGTCCATGGGGAACCTTCTGCTGGAATGTCATGCCCTTTGGGCTGAAAAATGCAGGTGCCACGTATCAACGAGCTATGACTACTATCTTCCATGATCTCATGCATGTAACGGTGGAAGATTATGTTGACAACCTTTTGGTTAAATCAATAGACAGAAATACACACTTGGACATACTTTCAGTTGCTTTTGATAGGCTGGAAAAATACAAGGTAAGATTAAACCCAAAGAAATGTGTCTTTGGAGTAACCTCCGGGAAGCTCCT
The DNA here is from genome assembly GCF_030272615.1 of Cryptomeria japonica. Taxonomy (NCBI): domain Eukaryota; kingdom Viridiplantae; phylum Streptophyta; class Pinopsida; order Cupressales; family Cupressaceae; genus Cryptomeria; species Cryptomeria japonica. The sequence continues at coordinate 345,052,668 of NC_081408.1, forward strand.
AGGATTCATTGTGTCTAAAAGAGGAATAGAAGCTGATCCAGCAAAAGTCAAGGCTATCTTGGACATGCCGCCACCCAAGAATATCAGTCAACTTCGGTCTTTACAAGGGAGACTCCAGTCCATACGAAGATTCATAGCACAACTTGCAGATAAGTGCAATCCTTTCCAGCACCTGCTACACAAAAACATCAAGTTCAAATGGGATGAGAACTGTCAACAGGCTTTTCAGGCACTCAAAGACTATCTTTTCAACCCGCCAGTTTTGATGCCACCAATTCTGGATCAACCATTGCTACTTTACATATCAGCTACTCCAACAGCACTGGGGGCACTCCTAGCACAGCAAATACCTGACGGCAAGGAAAAAGCAGTCTACTATATCAGTCGCACGTTGGTGGGATATGAGCTGAACTACACACCTATTGAGTGTGCATGTCTCGCTGTGGTCTTTGCTTCACAAAAATTACGACATTATATGCTCACTCACAAGACTAAGTTGATTGCCAGAATTGATCCACTAAAATATCTTCTCAACAAAGCTACACTTACTGGGCGACTGGCCAAGTGGGTAATGATTTTGAGTGAATTCGACATTGAATACGTGGACAGAAAAACCATAAAAGGACAAGCCATCGCAGATCAACTGGCAGATGCTCCCATGATAGATGATGTTCCTTTACAGTCATAATTTCCAGATGAGTCCATTCTAACAATATCACCTGCAAAGCCATGGCAACTATACTTTGATGGCTCATACACACAGCATGGGGCAGGAGCGGGTATACTCTTTATAACTCCCCAAGGCGATTCTATACCAAAGTCATACCGCTTATCATTTCCTTGACCCAACAATATAGCGGAATACGAGGCATTAGCAACTAGGTTAAGAATTGCAGTTCAGTGGAAGATCCAAGAACTTCGTGTTTTTGGGGATTCTCAACTTGTCATCCGTCAAGCAACTGATGATTATCAAACAAAAGATGAAAAGCTAATGCCTTACAAACAACTGGTAGATGATCTGAAACAGCACTTTGCAAAGATAGAGTTTGAGCAGATACCAAGAGAACAGAATCGTGCTGCTGATGCCATGGCTACAATTGCTTCGCTCATTGATCTACCGCAAAATGAGACCTGCTATGAGTTCCTGGTTGACAACCTGCTGATTCCGTCATATGAGATCACTCCTACGAAAATGATATGTGTTGTTGGTCCTGAATCCCAGTTATATGGTTCCATATTCACATACCTTCGCGACAATATCTTACCTCCCGATCTATCGAACAACCAATGCCGCACTTTCATTCACCAATCCTCCCGATACGTTATCCTAGCTGATATCCTATACCGACGAGGTCTAGATGGCACCCTTCTTAGATGTTTAGAGAGTGACGAAGCTCAGATTGCATTACGAGAAGTGCACGAAGGGATATGTGGTCCGCATACTAGTGGTCCTACCTTGGCCAAGAAACTCATCAGGACTGGATACTACTGGCCTACTATGGAAAAAGATGCATATCAGTTTGTCAAGAAGTGTAAGTAGTGTCAAATTCATGGAGACCTTATACATGCACCAGCACAAGAACTACAGCCACTTGCATCTCCTTGGCCCTTTTGTCAGTGGGGACTCGATCTCATAGGCAAGATTCACCCTCCTTCTTCCAATGGACATAAATTCATTATCACAGCCACAGAGTATTTCACAAAGTGGATTGAAGCTGTGCCTCTCACACAAGTTACTGGGAAACAAATCGCTACTTTCACCCTGAACTACATCATTTGCTGATACGGGATTCCTACTTCCATTATCACCGATAACGGGTGTCCTTTCAAGAACCAGGATGTTCGTGAACTCTGTGAGCGCTTCCATATCTCTCACCGTTTCTCCACACCATACTACCCCCAAGGTAATGGCCAAGCTGAGGCGTCTAACAAAACAATTCTCAAAATACTTAAAAAGACAGTCGACGACGCTGGCCGTAACTGGCATGTCCAACTCAATCCCGCACTTTGGGCCTATCGTACCAGTGTCCGCACACCTACAGGAGCTACACCCTACTCACTTGTCTACGGCGCTGAAGCCATCTTTCCTATTGAGGTCGAGCTACCTTCTTTACGGGTCTCCTTGAGAAACATAATCAACGATGAAGACTACAGGGTCTCCCGCTTACAAGAACTAGAACTGCTGGAGGAACGACGACACACTGCTTTTAATCATCTCAAGGCTTACCAACAACGAATGAGTCGCAGTTACAATCACAAGGTCAAGCCTCGCACATTTGAGGTAGGTGACTTAGTCCTCAGAGAGAACCCCAAAAATCAGCAAGACAGAGATAAGAAGGGCAAGTTCGAACCAAATTGGCTTGGTCCTTACATCATCACAGCAGCATATGGATCTGGGGCATATCAGCTCTCTACTACAGAAGGTGAACCTTTGGAGGATCCTATCAACAGCATGCACCTTCGCAGGTTCTACACATAGCTCTTCGGAATATCCTAATTTAAAAATACAAAAAAATCAAAAACATTGCAAAAATACAAAAAAATTATAAAACAAAAAAATCGTCACTTGGTGAAAACCTGGCAAACAGGCGCCTTGTGACAACAAAAAAATTGAAAAATCGAAAAAAGTAAAGAGAAATAATTTCGTCCAACGGTGAAAACCACTTCGGTGGCACCCTGGGCAAGTACCATGGTGAAAACTGGGTCACCAGCGCCATGCGTAGGGACTTTGCTCCTCCCTCCTTCAAGATTCTCTTTCATCCTTTCACTTTGCACACACTCACAACCTATTCACTCACAATAAACTTACCCATTCCCATCATGGCTTGTTATTGATCTACCTAAGATTGGTTAGCCATCCATAACCCTCCCTTTTCACTCCCTTTTCCATCCATAATAAATCAGATCCTATCTGTGACTACGGCCAATTCCTACGTCTAGTAATGGGTGTGGAACTGAGAACATCACATGTTTCAAGGAGTACAGTTTCTTCCAGCTTCCTTCAAGTCTATCCGCGCACAATCCGCAATAAAGCAACATTTGCATCACAGATCCGCAATAAAGTTTCATCTTCTCCGCAATAAAGTATCAGTTTCATGGATTCAGTCAGTTTCAAATGAGACACAGCAGCAACAATGGGCTTCAACAAAATCAAATCTTTCAACAGACTCAGACAACATATGGTTTAGTGCTATCTATCTTTTTTTTGTGAAAGTGAACATTGTGACCACAATCGAATAAGACTTAAACAAGTGACAAGAGACACTAAACTTGAGGACTACAGTGGATGTTGGTGTCGAGTCTTGGTTTTCTTTTGATTTTATCTTTTGGTGATATGTCTTTTAGCTTTTCCAGGATGTCTTTGACTAGAGATTCTATCTCCAGGATGTCTTTGACTAGAAAGGCGAGGATGGGGTATCGTCACCTATTTGCATTTGCTGTTTGTGGATTGTCTTTTAGTAATGCTATGACTTGTCCAAGGATATGAGGACACTGTGAGTCTAGTATGAACTGGGGCATTCCTTGTTTGTGACTGTCTTATCTCCATGCAAACAGGTACAATGACTTTCTGGGCCGAACAAATGCCTCGATTGTCATAACCTACCTGCCATAATAAGCTCAATGATGATAACGCACAAGAAGCTCTTTCACGTTCATATCTTTTGTCTTCCATCCCCCTTTCTTGATTGACTTCCATCGTCCTTCTCAAGTCCGCGTAGCCCGCTATCACATGACTGAGTATAATAACACACCAAAAACATTTGCATTTCATATAGTTACACCTACATCACCACATATAAGCATTTCATACATACATATAGATATCACAATTGCATCACATCCTGCATACAACACATGTTAGCACATCTCACATTTTCATTATGTAAATACTCATTTGCATTATCATATTCATTTGCATTACATACATTCACATTTGCATCATGCATCACATATACAATATAAAAGAACAAAAATATATTGCATTGCATCATATAAGCATCCGTATCACATAAGAACATTTCATCACATAAGGTACACATGCATATAGCTGCCGCAAAAAAAAAATGGATCATCTCTCATATATACTCAAAAAGTGTCATGATACAATGATGTCAAAAGAATCATATGACTACAAAAGAATCACCCGCAGGTGTCTACAATACAACAATGATACATATACTGATACAATGGGAGCCCACTATAGCTATGAGGAACTCCCTCCCTCGGAGCCGCCTCGCCTCAACGGAGTCTGAGCTATAGATGGACCCACCCCTGGATCCCCCTGTCTCTCTGATGGTGGTGGAGGCCCCATGACCCCACCGCTGGATGCCTGTCTCCTGCGACTCCCTCCCGTAGCCGTCGATGTGCGCGACGATCTATGGAAGCTCCTCGCCCGCTGATCTGCTGGCACGGCTGCATAGTATAGATCCCTCCAGTAGGCGATCTCCTCTCCGGCTCGCAAAACATATGCGTAGCCTGCCCCTGCATCCTCTGCTGCCCGCCTACCTGCCCTCAGAGCTGTCTCGGCCTCTGTGTATCTCTGGATGGCCTGATCCCTCTCCCACTCTGTGTCTCAGACCCTGATCCTGAGGTGGTTCCTCTCCCACACCAAATCCTCAATCTCATCTGCCTGGCCCTGGCAGATCTCCCGCAGCCTCACCACCTCATCCTCCTCAGAGTCTCCGCTCTCCGCCTCTGCCTGTGGCTCCTCCCCTATAGGTGCCTGTCCCTCCACCTCTGCCTGCACCTGTCCCTGTGCCTGTATAGGTACCTATGGTTGTACCTGTCTCTGTCCCTCTACCTGTACCTGTCTCGGTCCCTGTCTAGGACCCTGTGCTGCTGGCACCTGTAGGGGCAGTCCACCCCGTCCTCTCACCACCGGAGCTGCTCTCTCCTGTCCTCCCTCCCTCCGAGGTGCCACCCGCCTCTCTCCCACCACTCCCCTCCGCCTCCGCCGGCCCCTACCTCCATCTCCTCCTCCATCATCATCATCTCCTCCACCCTCTCCATCCAGTGGCTCTGTCGGATCTGTCAATCTGGGAAATGGATGCTCTGCCCAATACGCAGAGTACTCTGCGTCCATCCCTGCATCATCTACCTCTGGCCACATGTCCCATGGCATCGGCATCATCTCCGCTAACTGCGTCACCGCCTGATCATATGATAGCAGTGGGCCAAACTGCACCTGATCTCTGACCGTACGGGCATACATGCCCGAGCCCCGTGGCATCCGCTGGATCCGCCCAAACTGCCTGCACACCCTATCAATAAGCTGCCTCTCCAGAATATAGGGCATCCGCCCCATCAGATACCTGCTCCTAAACACATATGGTAGCTCCAAGGCATCGTCCTCCCACTCCTCACACCCCAGGTACGGCCTCCAGATCACCATGTCAATATCATCAATGACTCGCCTCCAATGCTCCAATCTCCCAATCCGAGGCTGGGATGTGATCATGTCATACAGGTGCACAAAACTCTGTCCCTGTCCTCTGCCTCTGAAATGAATGGGCCGTGTGATGGGAAGGTGCTCATAGGCCCACACCTGCAAGAGAGTCACGCCGCAGCCCAAACCCACTGATCTGTGGTACACAAACTGATGCAGCTCATAATACAAATGTGCCAGGACACATGGCCCCCATGCATACCTAGTGTGCTTTGCCATCAGCGTCTCCAATGCCCCTCCCCAGCCCACTGCCAATCCTCGTGTGGCCCTGTCTGGACACAAATACCCACTGATGACTCCCTCAACAACTGCTGGCAATGCTAAACCTGTGGCAGTCATGGTATCCCAGGCTACATGACCTGCTCGCATCTCCAAATCGGGATCCTGAAAAACCCGTCTCAATGCCTCCCTGTCACTGTCACGGTCGTAGGGAATCAACTCTCCATCAATAGGAACATGCAGAATCCTGTATACATCCTCTAATGTCACTGTCATCTCACCCATCGGCAGGTGAAACGTGCATGTCTCTGAGTGCCATCTCTCGGCCAATGCAGTCAGCAACCCCATGTTTGCCCGAAACTCGGGCACATAGAGCATATGTGTGAGACCCATCTCCTCAATGGAAATCATGTCCCGGATCGACAACTCTGGTCGCAGTCTCTGAGTCGATGGGAATCTCTCCCGTGACTCTAACATCGGCAAATACTCCTGCAGTCAAGCAACTCAATCATGTCAGTTATCGTGGCATTCACTGTTTATCACAAAATGCTACTTGCTACCTAAATGCATCTGGTTATCTATCCTAGTGACACTCACTGTTCATCACAAAGTGTTGCTATCTACCCTAAGTAGTGCTCCCTGTTCATCACAAAGTACTACGTGTATGACATTCCCTGTTCATCACAAAGTGTCACTCACATTCGCACTCCCTATTCATCACAAAGTGTTGCCTATCTTGGTGCTCCCTGTTCATCACAAAGTGCCTGGATCTATCCTAATCTTTCTAGAGGATCTGCTTGAGTGTATCCTCTCAGCAGCTTATCCAATGGACAGCATATGTTCATCACAGAACTGTCGATTTGACCTAAAAGACTACAACCATGCATTTAAACACACAAACGCACTTTTAACACACACGCGCTTTTAACTCATAAATGCGCTTATAGACTGCACAAACGCGCTTCTGCAACACAGATGCATTTTATGAACACAAACGTGCCTATGCCAGACACAAACGCGACCAGGGAACACAGACGTCCCTACATTACATAAACGCACCTAAAAATCACAGACGCTGCTACATTTCACAAACGCGTCCGCATTCAACACAAACGCGGTTCCAGGCACAGACGCGCCTGGACCCGACACAGACGCGCTTGTTGGACACAGACGCGCCTGGCGCTGACACAGACGCGTTTGCGCATTTTTGCACTTTTTAAATATCCTATTCCTAGTGCATTTATTGCTCCTAAACATGCATTTATGACAAAACTCAAAATGCGTGAAAGTACGAGGAGGTTTTCGGGTACTTACCGGCTCTCCTGCATCGGCTGGTCGCTGGAATCGGCGGACACGGTCGAATCTATGAATGAATGTCATCGCTGCTGACTGTTGCTGCTCTTTTCTCGCTCTGCACTGTGATCTTCTAAGGGTGTGGATGACAATGAGGATGTCTTTTGCCCGTGGTCTATCTTATAGCCTACCCTAGCCCTGGCCTTCATTTCCCGAGTCAGTATTCTTCATCCTGTGACTTTGTCACTTTATCCAATCAGTCCATTCTATCTCGTCTTTCTTATCGAGAGATTGTCTGCACTCTTTCCAGACTTTTTCATCCAATCTCTCGAGGGGGCATATAATTCCTTGTTCTGGGGCAACTTTGTATCAGTTCATCTTATTTTCTTTGAAACAACGCGACAAGCCGCATTGTCTCAAAGAGGGGCAAAATGTAGACACCTAAAATTGTCATGTCTAATTAAATAAATATTTTATTTATTTAATTATCTAAGCCTAATTCTTCTATTAATTAAATAAATCTTTATTTATTTAATTAATTCATTTATCCTCTTCTAGCCTTATTTCTCATTTAAATAAATACATTTATTTATTTAAATTATCCTTTTCCTAAATTAAATAAATATTTTATTTATTTAATTGTCCTACTTCTTCTATTAATTAAATAAATCTTTATTTATTTAATTAATTCATTATCTTTTTCTACACATGACACATGTCATTCATCTCTTATTTCCTACACTACCTACCTCTTTCATTATTTTGGTATTTCTTATACCTACCCTCTAATCCTAGCCGACCTCTCTTTTTACACCTCTCAATCTTAACCCTCCATTTCATATTGTGTCTTCTATTTAAGGAGATGCTTTCTTCATTGTCAAACCCTAATCCCTAATGAGACATGCCTAACTACTTGATCAATTGACTAGACTACAATTCTACTTGCAACCACATTCCGTTCTTTGTTGAGCTCTTGTGCATACAAAAATCTGAGAGCAAGTATATCAAGCAAGATCAATGGAGATAGGAAGAATGGAGATCAAAACCCTAGTGGACATGTGATGGTATAATCTTTGTGATTTTGAGTTATTTGCATTGTCTTAGGTAATCTTCATCTGTTATGGTGGATCTTTGTTGTTGTTAGGCTAGGGTTTAGTGGTTGAATCCATTTTAGTCTTTCAATATTATTGTTTATTGTTATCCATTTTCACCATATACATATATATTTGATTTTAATCACATATATATATATATATATATATATATATATATATATATATATATATATATATATATATATATATATATATATATATATATATATATATATATATATATATATATATATATATATAATACGTCGAGAGATATCCTTCTCGAGGCACCTATTAGAGTTTAGGGTACATGATAAAAATAGGCACCTCAAGAAGGATATATCTTGGTGTATATATATATATTTGTGTCTGTGTGTGTGTGTGTGAGAGAGAGAGAGAGAGAGAGAGATTAAAATCAAATATATATATAAGCTAGTAGCAGTCATGGAGCATCGTGGAAGACATTAAAAACCATCTACAACTTACCTTTTGGGAGATATGTAACCCTTAATCTATCACCCCTAATCTAATTTGTAACCCTTAAGCCATCTCCACTTACTCCTATCAAATCCAAGGAATGCCACAATGGTACTCTTATTCCCTTTCCAACAAGACATAGGTGTGTATTCCCTTGTCTATCTCCTACACGTGCTCTATCATCTCTTCCCATACACCTAATTACCTCCTGTTCTCCAGATAATCCTTCCTCTTCCACATGATATCTCAAATCTGCAGCCTGAGAATATCCTTTGGGGAATAAATCTAGGAATGGTGGATTCTATCTGATCCCCTACCTTAGAAGTGGAGAAATATCTCCTCCCTCCATGATAGTTATCTCATGGATGAGATCTTCTGAACTATCACCTCTAATGAGGACTACCTCCAGTTTGATTTCCACACCTCGGTTTGCTAGCATGTCAGCAACTTTATTCCCTTTCCTAAATGTATGTGCCAATGTATAGTCGGATACTCTATCTAACCATCCTCTAATTGCATGAACCCATTGATCCAGTTTCTAGTTATTCACTCTTCCTTGATTAATGGCATTGATGCAAATCAATGAGTCACCTTATATTTCGACCCTACATAGCCCCTTCAATACACAAAGTTGAACACCTCTCCTCATTGCCTCCATTTCTGCGTGATTGTTAGTCGAAGAACCCAAATATCCATACAAAGCCCATAAATAGTGGCCCCTATCATCTCTGATCAAACACCCATACCCAGATTCTCTCTAGTTTCCTCTCGTAGCCCCATCGAAGTTAAGCGTTACCTAGCCTTCCTTTAGTGGCCTCCATCTCACCATCCTCCTATCTCTCTTTCCCCCCAAGGTAAACTCGATCATAACTTTCAATAACTCCCAAATTTTCTGAATCTGCTCATCCCATCTAGAAATATAGCGAACCTTCTTGCTCTTCACTTGACTCACCACCACTTCATAGATACTCCTCTTCACATCCTCTAAAACACTTTGGATCAGCCTTGCAAGATCCCTAAATACCTGGTTATTTCTTTCCTTCCAAATCTTCCATGCAATCATTGAGGGTACCATGATCCAGATGTCCCCCCAAAGCAAATGTTTCCCCCATATAGGTTATCCACTCAAAAAGTCAAACATCGATCTGCGCTTGATAGTTTGTAGTCCAACCGACTCAAGGAACCAATCCCAACATTTACCTGCAAACTCACATTCGAATAAGAGATGATTGATACTTTCTTCTTCCTTAGCACATAACCAAAAAATACTAGGACCAGCTATCTCAATCTTTTTAAGTCTATCGCCTGAAAGGATCCTATCATGTAGAGCAATCCACAAAAATGCACCCACCCTACGTGCTACTTTATTGTTCTAGCACAGACCAATCAGCCAAGCCACCTTAGATCTTTTTTTCAACAGTTCATAGCCAAGTTTGACATTTTACTTCCTTGAAGATGCAACACACCAAATGACCTCGTCCTCTATGGCTCCCACCATAACCTTTCTCCCCCTTAGTTTTGAGATATTCCTCTCCCATTCATCTTCTCTCGAGATACCCCCATCTTCAAGCCTCCAAACCACCATATCCCCTGCCTGAGCATTATTTTGGAAGTAATTTGCCACTACTCTGCCAACACTATCTTCCAGAGCCATGACCTTCTCCTTATCTGTTAACAAGTCTTCCAACACCACCCCCCCATTCCATGAATGCCACCAAAATCCTGCTCTCCTGTCGTTTCCAACCTTCCATGTAAGATGATCGGTAATAATACCTTTGATTTCCCACAAGAACTTCCAAATTGAAGACCCTTTTGCAAAGTTGGAAATAATCAAGGTTATTTTTGGATCATCCACATCCAAATATTTATGTCTCATGAGTCTACACCATAACCTCTCTAGTTGTTTAAACATCTTCCAAGTAAGCTTGGCTCATAACACCAAATTCTGATTGAACATGTTGTGCACACTTGCTCCTCCTTCAAGTTTATCTAAACAAAGGGTATCCCAATTGATCAATGGAATTTGCTTCCCTTCCTTGGATCCCGCCCACATAAATCTTCTGAAAATACTTTCAATCTTACGCACGGATTCCTTTTTGATGCTAAAACATGTCATTTTATATATTGGAATAGCTGATAGCACCACTTTGAGCAACACAATCTGACCTGCCTACGATAGCTAGCTAATTTCCCAATTGGCTTCCTTATCCCTACATTTCTCTACCAACTTCGTCCATTATTTATTTTTTATGCTCCTATCAAAGAGAGGAGTCCCCAAGTATTTCATAGGAAAAGACCCAACTTTGAAACCCAGTATGTCCATTATTTTCCTTTGAACCCCTTTTCTAGAGCTAAAGAAAAATATCTCTAATTTGTCTTTATTCATATACTGGTCTGAGGTAGCTGAATACAAATTTTGAGCTTCCCACACCATGGCCTCTCCAAACAGCATAGTGTCATTTGCAAATTGTGAGTGGGTGATCGGTTCCAACCCTTCGTGAACAACCACCCCTTTCCAATTTTCCTCTTCCTGTTAGCTTTGATCAGCGAAATGAGGGCCTCTGCCATCAACTCAAATAAAAAAGGTGAAATGGGGTCTCCTTGATGAATATCATTATGAGATGCAAACAAACAAAATAAGGATCCATTAACCAAGATAGAAAATCTCGATCTCACAATGCAAGTGCGAATAAAGCTGATCCAGTCGGCAAAAAAATCAAACCTACCAAGCACCCTAAACAAGAAATCCCAAGAAACTCTATCATATGCCTTACTAACATCCAGTTTGATCACCATACCTCTATATTTGTTTACCTTAGCAGAGTGACAGACCTCCAATACCAATATAATGCTATCAGTTATGTATCTACACGGAGTAAATCCATTTTGTTCTTCAACCACAATAGTTGGAAGAATCTTCTTAAGCCTATTGGCCAGTGATTTTGACAAAATCTTATATATAGTGTTGCACAAGGAAATAGGTCGATAATTAGACATAAACTCACAATCTCCCTTCTTGGGAATCAACACAACAACTGTATTATTCATGTTCTTAACACATTTTTACGAGCCCGAATGTCTTCCACCAATTTAAAAATATCTTCACCCATGAAATCCCAACATCTTTGATAAAATCCAGTCTGGAAACCATCAGGACCCGAATCCTTATTAGGATGAAGCTGGAAAACTGCCTCCTTAATCTCTTCCCGAGAAAAAATTGCATTCAATATTTCATTGTCCATATTCGAGACTAACTCTAGGATTTCTTCAAGCACTCTATTTTGCTCCAAGTTGTCCTTCAAAATAGCATTGCACAAGACTAATTCGAAGAACTTGACCGCCTCTGCTCCAATTTCATCTTCCTCTATACACCAATCTCCCATGTTGTTTCTAACCCTATCAATTTCATTCATGTTCCTGCAGGATTTAACTGAGGCATGAAAATATCCTGTGTCCAAGTCTCCTTCCCTAAGCCATGACTCTCGAGCCTTGTCCTTCCAATAATTTTCTACTCTCGCTAATAATTTTGATAGTTCAGACTTAAGGGATTTTTCATC
>NC_081408.1:345069753-345147253 GCF_030272615.1 Cryptomeria japonica
TTCAAGCCAATCGACGTGCATTTGAATTGAATTTTTTTTACTATTTCTTTGAATCTACTATCACTTTATTAATAATTATTGTATATTTGTATAAAAATGTTGATATGCACTTTACAGTGATTTTAATATTCCATTGTGAAATGAACATAATCTTACTAATCTTACTAAGCTTATGAAAATAGAATAATGCTCAATGCAACAATGAAGGAAGCATGGATGATAGTGTACCTGTGATTGATAGCCTTATAGGAATTGATCTAGATAATACTGCAAGTGGCAAAGGGTCTAAAATTAAGAAGCACTTCAGTCTGCAACCATTTAACAGTTACAAAAAGAATGGTGTAAAATACAAGCTATAAAAAATAATGTCGCAAACAAACTCATTTTACAGAAATAAAATGATAGAATACCAACCACAACACAATTTGAGGGACGAATGCTAAGAGTATGCCTTGGGACTATTCACCTCAACAATTATAAGCCCGCCAAAATGGTAGGATGTTGAGCAGCAAAATACGTCCTTCACCAATAATTCGAACATGCTACAACATTGAAAAAATTGATGTATTCAACCAACCAAAAAGGAAGACACTTAGGTGATTGTCGAAAAACAATAATCGATCAATGGATACAGAACTGCATATCTAATACTATAGTCAATTGGAAATTCCTCTTCCCAGCGAAATGTCCATGGTTAAATGAAAATTTATGCTATGGGTTCACATGCATAGAAGTGGAATCGATTGGTGTGGCTTCATTGATATTCCCACTACCATCAGTTTCTTGCAATTCAAATTGATGTCAGTTACTACGCCCACTACCATCAGTTTCTAGCATTTCAAATTCATTTCTTCGTGCATTGGATTGTAATTGCCTCCTCGATCTTTATTATGTGCACGGATGGATAATCTCTACTACTGTTGCCGTTGTAGGGACGCCTCTCAGTGTAACTAGCTTATATACATGATTTTAATCACATATATTTAATACGTCGAGAGATATCCTTCTTAAGACGCCTATTAGAGTTTAGGGTACATGATAAAAATCGGCGCCTCGACAAGGATATCTCTTGGTGGATTATATATATATGTGATTAATGTCAAATATATATAAGATAGTTATGTTGAGAGGCATCCCTACAACAACAGCGGGGGTAGAGATTATACATCCATGTACATAATAAAGATAGGGGAGGTAGTTGAAATCCAAATATAAATACGAACAGGCTACAACACTAAAAAAAAATTAAAATCTCTCGATGTAACTAGCTTATATATATTTGATTTTAATCACATATATATATATATATATATATATATATATATATATATATATATATAATACGTCGAGAGATATCCTTCTCGAGGCGCTTATTAGATTTTAGGGTACATGATAAAAATAGGCACCTCGAGAAGGATATATCTTGGCGTATTGTGTGTGTGTGTGTGTGTGTGTGTGTGTGTGTGTGTGTGTGTGTGTGTGTGTGTGTGTGTGTGTGTGTGTGTGTGTGTGTGTGTGTGTGTGTGTGTGTGTGTGTGTGTGTGTGTGTGTGATTAAAATCAAATACATATAAGCTAGTAGCAGTCATGATGCATCGTGGAAGACATTAAAAACCATCTACAACTTGCCTTTTGCGAGATATGTATCATAAGACTTCAAGCCAAGCGAGGTGCATTTGAATTGAAATTTTTTACTGCTTCTTTGAATCTACTATCACTTTATTAATAATTATTTCATATTTGTATAAACATGTTGATATGCACTTTATAGTGATTTGAATATTCCATTGTGAAATGAACATAATTTTACTAATCTTACTAAGCTTGTGAAAATAGAATAATGCTCAATGTTTCGATGAAGGAAGCATGGATGATAGTGTACCTATGATTGATAGCTTTACAGGAATTGATCCAGATAATGTTGCAAGTGGCAAAGGGTCTCAAATTATGAAGTGCTTCAGCCTACAACCATTTAACAGTTACAAAAAGACCGGTCTAAAATAGAAGCTATAAAAAATAATGTCGCAAACAAACTCATTTTACAGAAATAAAATGATAGAATACCAACCACAACACAATTTGAGGGACGAATGCTAAGAGTATGCCTTGGGACTATTCACCAACACAATTATAAGCCCACCAAAATGGTAGGATGTTGAGCAGAAAAATACGTCCTTCATCAATAATACGAACATGCTACAACACTAAAAAAATTGATGGATTCAACCAACCAAAAAGGAAGACACTTAGGTGATTGTCGAAAAACAATAATCCATCAATGGATACAGAACTGCATATCTAATGCTATAGTCAATTGGAAATTCCTCTTCCCAAGGAAATGCCCATGCTTAAATAAAAATTTATGCTATGGGCTCACATGCATAGAAGTGGAATCAATTGGTGTGGATTCATTGATATGCCCACTACCATCAGTTTCTTACAATTCAAATTGATGTCAGTTACTATGCCACTAGCATCAGTTTCTGGCATTTCAAATTGATTTCTTCGCGCATTAGATTGTAACTACCTCCTCGATCTTTATTATGTACATGGATGGATAATCTCCACCCCTGTTGTCATTGTAGGGATGCCTCTTGGCGTAATAAATTATAGAGATCAATACATATCATAGTGCATTTTCAGAATATTCAAAAGAAGTCAATGGTCAATACATCAAATTTTAATCTAGTATGCCAATTATGGTTAAATATTAATGATAATTAATATGATAAAATGTGGGTTGTGACATGTATGGTTGTGGTATGTGGTCCAAAAATGGGTGTTTGTGTGTTGTTATGTTATCTGGAGGTGACATTGAGTGAGTATGAGGTGTTTCCACAAGATGACAAGTAGTGGAAGTTACAATATGCAGTTTAGAGTATTTAATGCCTTTATGGAGGATGCTTTGTTTTACTCTAGTTTTTTATTATGATGGTTTGTGGTTCTAGATATAATGTTTACATTTTGTGTATATTGAACTATCATGTTTTTAGGTCCTCTATTTCTCAAATGATACAATTGGTCGTTGCAGATTGTTGATAGTGAGGTTGGTTGTCAGGACTGGTCTAGAGAATGCTCCGCTATGATGATTGAAGTGTTGCACCTTGAAGGACATGTTCACATGGTTTGTACAATATTCCAAATCGGATTTATTGTGTTATTTTGCCTGACAAGTGAAGTTATGATGTTTGGTGTGGTTAGTTGTGTGTGACTTTGGCTGACTCAATTGGTTTATCTTATTTGGATTATACACTTTTGGTTAAAATATGCATTAGAGGTTGAATTAAGATGTTGTTATGGTTCTTATCATAGCGTATGAAGATACACATTGAGTAATATATATTAGGTGATGTTTTTGGGTTGACTGGTTAACATGCTCTATTGGTTATCTACAGGTTACATTTGATGTCGACTTTGGAGGATGTTTTAGTGTGTGTGATTCCTTGGAATCGACTTTGGAAGAATTTTCGTGATATATTTGGTTCCCCTTTATCTCCTAGAGTGGATGACATTTGGTGTAGTATCTATTTGTGGTCGAGCTTATGTAATTTATGTATATTTTGTTTGTGACCCACCTAGTTAAGGGTTTAAATGAATAACCTACTATATATAGATGTGCAGATTTGTGGATTGGGACATATAATGGTGTGGAGTGATTATAAATGATGAGAAGCACATGTGGAGAAGTAGAAGTGCAAATTTCAATTTGTGATGAGCGTTGATGATCATATCCATTAGTGTGACATTTTTTTGGAGATAGTCAATGTGTGAGTTGTGTTTGCCATGATATTGTTTGTTTGACGCAGTTGGTCAAGGTTAGTTTCATGATTAGGATATCTTGTTCATTTCAATTCATCATTTCCTCGTGCTTGTCAAAAGACAGTATGTCCTTTTGGTAGCTTATGCAAATTTGTATCTTGCCCTGGAGCAATGAGCTTCAATAATGCAAGTCCATTGTATCTTATGCTAGGATTGTGCATCTTAGTAGCAAGTCCATTGTATCTTGCCCTAAGGTTGTGTGTCTTATTCTTACAAGTCCAAATCAAGAGCAATGAGATACATTGGCCTTGAGCTTAAAATATTGTAATCAATTATTTGTATTGTGAGTGTGATTTTAATCGTGGTTTTTCCTTACTTAGGGTTTTTCATGTAAATATGGTGCCCTCTTGTGTATTGTGTTTTATGATTTCACGTTTCATTATTGCATAGATAAGATAATTGTGGTATGGAGTTTAAGTGCTTAAAGATAAATTAGTTTAAGGTCTAGAGTAATTTACTCACTATAAATCTTGTGGTGTGTTCAATAATACATTCATATATACACATTCATTACAACACACGTGTGCACGCACACACACATACACATACACATACACATACACATACATACCTATGTACGCATGTATCTACGTATGTATGTATGTATACATATTGTAGGTAGGAAAATGGAAAAACACCAAAGCAATTTGATATTAGGCAACCACAAACCTAAATTGCAATGAAAATAGATCCTATCACATTCAATAAAGGAATGGAAATCAAACATCAAAGGAAATTGCAAACCAAAATGTAGATGTTGCCTCTATTGACCTCCATTATTGCTCTTTTTCCTCCAAATATGTTGTCGGCCTCACTTGCAAGTGCAAAAGTGAGCAAGAAAGCAAGATTGCAAGTAAATTCGACAGCGTGAGGATATTCGAGAAGTGGTTGTCAAAAATGAGCAATGAGAGCTCAATTTATAAGAAAAGGGATTTTGAATTGACGGACGAGATTAATTTGAAGACAGGAAGAATCAGCGGCTAGGATCAAATACATAGCAAAGTTTCCTTTAGGAGACAGAGAAAAAGCAAAATAAATCCGGAAAGAAATCTGGAATCAAATCGAGGAAGATAATATGGGGATTTAATAAATAAACAAAATTGATTATCCTCATATTTTTCCAAATTGGCAGGTTGAAAAGATAAATATGGGATAATTAAATAAATAAATTTATTATCTGCATATGAGAATATAAATATGATAAATTGATAAATTAAATTTATTTATTTACTATTCATGTTTAGGAATTAGCTAATCAAATTAATTAATTTTTTTAATTATCGAAGAAGACCCAAAATTGATAATGATTTTGATAAAAGACCGATAAGATCGATAAGACCAATTGACAATGACTTGATAAAGAATTGATAAGAGTAATTGATAAAGTGCCATGAAAGGTTGATAAAGTGTCACAAAGGACCGATTGAAATTGATTGATAAAGAGGTTGATAATTAATGACTGATTAATTATCAACAAAGAGGGAATTAAGTCTAATTATCAAGATGAGACCAATTCAAATGATTTGAAAATGATAAAATGCCAATCATAATGATTTAGGACCAAATGCAAATGAAGAAGATTGTTTAGGGTTGGATTCTAAATGAACCAAAACCAAAGGAATGACGCAATGTCAACATATGATGAAGATTGAATGCGACATAGAAGACATGTTAAAAACTGGGTTAGCAATGTAGGAGTGGTGACCAATTTTGAGTGTCTACACATACATACATACATACATACATATATATGTATGTATATATGTATATGTATATATACATCATACATATACATGTATGTATATATGTATATGTATATGTATATATACATCATACATATATGTATATGTATATATATACATGCATACATATATATGTGTGTGTGTGTACATAGACACATATATATGTATATATGTATATATATATATACAAGTATATATGTATATATATGCATATATATGTATATGTATATATATTCATATTGTAGACACTTAAAAATAACTATTTTAATTATTTTTAATTCTTCGCATAATTAATTAATTAATTATGTTAATTCAAATTCCTCTCAATATTAATTAAATATAATTAATATTGTCACTATAGCATATGATTGATTTATTTAATAAATCAATCCCTTTCTTTATTCTTCTAAAAAAAATCAAATCCTCACAAATCTTCCTCTTAGCTAATTAATTTCAATTAATTAGTTAACCTACATGATTCCTACAAATCATCTTCTTAATTCATCATTAACCTAATAAATTCTTCTAGAAACTCCCTAAACTCACTTAACATTATTCTTCTAATTTTTTATTCCCTCCACTCATTCTCTCTCCTAGTCAAATTCTCCTACAAATATTAATCCCACCTAACATTTCCTCTAATCCCTCTCCTAATAAGTTGTTAATGGTTAATCATCATGATTAGCCACAAAATCAACTCTTTGTCTTTTTCATCCAGCCACTAGCTTTAAATGCTCTTTTCCGAGGTAAATGTAAGATTTTCGAAATCACACATTCCTCTAGGCATCCCCTCTCCCAAGGAATTTTTAATTCTTTTTTTATTCCTCCAATCCCTATGATATCCTTTTTTGGAGAATTTTTAATTCCTCCAATGCATCTTGTGGAGTGTGGAGATACGAAATGCCTTTAAGGCATATTTTTTGGTCTCCACACCCTCTCTTGGACCTTGTGTGAGCTCATAAGTAAATCTTAGCCCTTCATCTCCAATTCATCCTAGCCATCTGTTTTCCTCTCCTCTTCCTATAAAATAGGGCTCCATCCCTTCATTCAAAACATCTTGAAATCCAGTAAGCTTATGCTGCCCTTTTGAGCCCAGGAAATCATTTTGGCAACTTGATCATCTCATCCTTATCATTTTTCAAATCCATTCCATTTGTGCACAACATTGGAGAGTCATCCACATCCAGCAATCAAAGGAGCACATCAAGTGGAGCATTATCAAGGGGCACCTTCACTTCATCAAGCTCAATCCGAAGGAAAAGGTAAAATAGCAAGGTGAAATGGTCTTTTAATGATATTTTAGCATTCTACATGTTTATTTCGTTATGTTTTGATCATTTGACCTTCAAATCTGTTTTCCCCTCTTCATTTTGGCACGCCCGGTGGGACCCACGTCCCTAAGAACTAATGTTTTTTTTAGGTTTTTGTGAGTTGTGAGATGCAAGTTCCAGAATAGCGCGACTGCAGAAAAAAAAAATTTCTTTTTTTTGCAAGTTCCAGAATAGTGGCTCTATATTTCTGCACAACAGCTTCTTTTCTGTTTCTATTTCATTTTTGTTTCTGTTCTTTTCTGTTTCTGTTTCTATTTCAACACAATAGCTCTGTGATTAGCGCGAGCATTTTTGTGGGAATTTGAATTCCTGTTATCCGATCTGTTATTTGCTCTGTTATCTGCTTTGTTTAGTTATAATCTGTGTGAAAGTAGGAGAGTATGCTCTTGTCTATATAGACAATCAGAAATCTAGACCTTTCACTTTTCTATTCTGTTTAGCACGACTGTATGCTCTGACTGCAGGAAAGTGTGAAAATAGGAGAGTATGCTCTTGTCTATCTAGACAATCAGAAATCCGAACCTTTGACACTTTTCTATCTGTTTAGTGCTACTGTCTGCTTTGTTAATTTGTCTAAAAATTTTAGGTGCTAACGGTAGTCTGCATTTCTTTTTTTTTTCATTTCCTGTTATCTACTCTATTTAAATATAATTTTTCTAATCGTAGGAAAGTGTGAAAGTAGGAGATTATGCTCTTATCTATCTAGACAATCAGAAATCCAAACCTTTGACTTTTTTTTTATTCTATTAAATCTAGGGTTTCTGCTCTGTTAAATCTAGGGTTTTTGTCTGCTCTATTAAATCTAAAAAATTTCCTTTTTTTTTGCCATATCTTCTTTATCTCGACTCCATTTTCCTCCAAACTTCACCAAATTCTCCGCATTGCCATTTTCCACATTTCCTTCCTTGGAGGCCTTATCCCAAAAATCCACTTTTTGAAGCCCAAAATCTCATATTTCTCTATTTTTAGGGTTTTTCATAACTCCTTCCCCTTTTATCCAATCACCTCCAAATTTTTCTCATATTATCCATCTCCAACTTTTGCTTCTTTGTCCCTCTTGGACAAATTTTCCCATTCCTTCATCTCTCCTCCAAAATCCCCATTTTTCACTTGCCTATCCCTTGGAAAGTGGCAAAAACCTAGTCAAACCCCATTTACCCATCAAAGCTTTCTTCAAATCCACATTTGTCATTAGTAAAAAAAAATTTATTCATGTTTTTCTATTCATTCCCAAAAAATCAAAAAATTTAATATTTTTGTCATTTTGTTGTTTTTTTAAGGACGCTTGTTGAAGACTATTTTTCCAAACTACTAATCAAGTTGTTTTGCAGGACGCTTTTTGAAGACTCCATTTTTCAAACTACTAATCAAGTGGTTTTGCAGGTTGCCTAGCTGATTCAACCAAATATTGTGCATTTATTTAAATTAGGCACCTAGATATTAATTAAAATGGAATGAACCATTGTCTTATGTGTCTTTAAGAAAAGCGTAAAGGTAGGAAAGTATGCTCTCGTCTTACTAGACAATCAGAAATTCAGATCCTCCAACCTTTTCTTGTTTGATTGTGTGTTTACCTCTAGCGGGCCTATCCTCCCAACTTTCTCTTTGAGAAGGTAAGAGGGGAACGACCCAAGTGAGTACACCCGGACCTGGGATTCCCAATTCACTATAATAAATAGGCCATTGACTACGAAAGGGTTAATGGTTGGGGCTATATGAGAGTTCACTCTCACATTGGGTGCTTAGTAGGATCCTAGAGATCTCAATCATGCTTGCGTGACTACTAAGTTCTTGTTGCTTCGTTGGGCTATAGGCCTCAATTGTGCTTGCGCAACTTCGAAGGGTAGCTCCTAACGGGAAGACTTACTAAACACCTTGTTCATAGTGTCCAAAAACCTTCTAGTCATTGGTGTAGGAGGTTGGACCTCTGAAGCGGCCCATATTCTTACGGCCCTTAGTAGAGACACAAAGTTCGCCATGAGGAGTTTTCATGGGAATTGATGCTTGGTTGCCCCGAGAAGTGAGTGTCGTGGAGGGGAGCCAATGGGGTCAAGCATCTAAGTGTCCGCTCTGGGTAAGCATAGATGGGAAACCAATTGGGATTCAATGACTATTGTCCTTGCCAGCCTTAAGAATGTTGTATATGAGCATGAGTATCTTTGATATACTATGCATTTGATCACTATGTTTGCTTTGTTTGATACATACTTGTCAAGAGTAGACTAAAAACACATCACTATCCCCAAACACTTTGCAAAAACACTTGTCAAGACACAAACAATTGTCCAAGTCATTACCCACACAAAGTCCAAAATTGCGTCAAAACTCTGTCCGTCCCATTTTTCATAAGCCTAAGAGAGAAGCTAAGAGTCTGTCATCTCCATCAACATTCAAGTTTGTCCTTTGAAACACCAACTATCGTCCAAATCAGGGTGGTCATATCCCTTCATACAACTTGCCATTTGAATCGATCCTTCATGTTCATACCAAAGACAACCTAGTTATCAAGTTTTTTCTAAACCATCACTACCATACCTTCTTCATCAATCATCCTCAATTTTTTTAAATCCTTTCATCACAAATTTCTCAAATCCTTTCATCCTCAATTTTCTTAAATCCTTTCATCACAAATTTCTCAAGTCCTTTCATCACAAATTTCTTCAATCCTTTCATCACAAATTTCTCAAGTCTTTTCATCCTGAAATTTCTTAAATCCTTTCATCACAAATTTCTCAAGTCTTTTCATCCTAAAATTTCTCAAATCCTTTCATCACAAATTTCTCAAGTATTTTCATCCTCAAATTTCTTAAGTCCTTTCATCACATTTTTCCTAAGTCTTTTCATCACAAATATCGTGTATGGTCGCAACTCGATCCCAAAAGAAAAAGATGGTTGAACAACAATATGGCATGTCGGACATTGATGTTCTATATGAAGATCCCACGCAAGATCATACACAAAGTGGGCAACCTAGCGATCAAGATCAAAGTCAAAATCTTGACATGGTTAACCAAGATGAACTTTGTCCGAAAGTGCAAACTTTCCTAGCAGATTCTTATAAGCAAGAGATGATGGAAAAGTTTATTAAACACAATCCTACTGCACTTCTGAAAACTCTCCTTGAACATGGAGCTCAACTTTCACCTAAATTTAATAGATCCACTCTCACCCAACAACCACAAGGAGACCTCGCTCCCACACAAAATGTTGCACCTACTATTCAAACTCAATCAATTGCAGCCCCATCAATCATCCAGGCTCAATCAATGCCACCCGCGGTCTCCATCCCACCTTCTTCCTCCTTACTATCCATACCACTATCAATTCTGATCTCCTCCATTCTCCAACAAACTTCTATTCAACCATAAATTTCTATTCCACAAACTTCCCTTCCTCCCAACAATGTCGCAAATTTTATCCGGGCCGTATTCAATCCTGTCACAACAGTTGGCGGACCACAACCAACTATCACACAAACCCCAGCAACATCGGTCATCACATCCCACATTCCCACCTCCTCATCATATCAATATATTGGTGGTGGTGCACCTTCTTTGGCTCATCCAATTCTTGGGGCAAATACACTTCACCATTATCAAAGCCCACAACAAGACCTCGTCAAGGAAATTCAAGACATGAAAAATATCATCAAGGACATGAAACAAAGGACTAATAAAAGAAAAACTTACTCATTTGAATAGTTTTGCCCTTGTCCTTACGATCCGTCTATATCAGTTGCACCATATCCCCCGGGATTTGAGATTCCTAAATTCACCAAGTATGAAGGCAAAGGAGACCCCCGCGATCATGTTCGAGAATTCCACATCTTATGCCAAGAAGTCTCCTATAGTGACCTTTATCTTCGCAGACTCTTTCCCAAGAGTCTCATGGGAGATGCCCTGGCATGGTTCTCATCTCTACCACGAGGTTCCATTGTCTCTTTTCCAGACTTGGTAGAAAAATTTGTGGCCCACTATGCATACAACATGGGTAATGATGTTTCTATGATGGACCTATGTAATACAAAACAAAGGCCCGAAGAAACCTTTGCCAATTTCCTACAAAGATGGTGACATCTTATCAAGAAATTCCAGTGGGACATGCCGGAACAACATCAAATTGAATTATTCCGAAAGAACTTGGTGCCTGAACTTTCAAGACCTTTAATATCTCAATGTATCAAATCCTTCCAGAAATTGATAGATAGGGCCTCGCCCTCGAACGTGTCTTGTTGGAGGAAGGAACCTTGAAACATTACCAGAAATCAACACAAAGTTCTTCCTCTGATTATAACGACAAGCCAAAATTCTGGTCCAAAAACAAAAATGTGGTCAATGATGGTATAACTAATGCAAAGCGGGTCCAAACCGTGGCTGCTCCCCCAAAATCCACCACCAATAATCATCAATTCAATAATCGAGACAATCCAAATCAATCCAAAAAACTTCACAACAATGTCTTAATCCAAGAACGACCACCCCGATCGAATAACAGGACTCCAAGAGATTTCACTCCTCTGGCTGAGCCTATTGAAGTGGTGTTTCAAAAACTTGTCTAAGCAGGTGTAGTGGTTTTTCCAATCACTCACCCATTTGACCCCAGTCAACCTAAACCGAGATGGTATAATGAAAATGAGTATTGTGAATACCATCGTATCAAGGGACATGATACACGAAAGTGTATGAAACTCAAGATCTACATACAAGATCTCATTGATAGAGGTGAGATTGAAGTAGCAAATGCAAAACCTAGTAATAACAATGACAAACTCAAAATGTACCAGGAACCCTTCCCAAATCATGATAAAGGAAAAGGCTCATCATCTAACGCAATGGGTTATGACTACGCTAATCACATAACCGGTTTTGATTTTTTAGTAGGTCGCATTGAACCTACAAACAATCATGTCAATGTCATAACCATCCAAGGAATCAATTCTCCTTCTTCCCAAAGCAGACCAAATCCTGTTAGGATAGTCATTCAAGGCGCCACGCCTTCCACCTCCCATTTCCAGAATGACTGCAATGCAACTACACGCCGAGGAAGAGTCACCATCCAAGGAGTTCCTCCCCCACCAAACCCCCCACCCATGTCTTCCACCCACCGATATGACCTCCTTGATCAACTTGGGAAGACACCCGCGCAGATCTCCATTTTGGAACTTCTCAAGACCTCCCCGGTCCATACAGAAATTTTGGAACAAGCCCTTCTCCAATCACGCATTCCAAATAACATCAGCGCCACCCAATTCCAAGCCCTCATTGGAAACCTTGTTGCCCAGCAGCACATTGTATTTAACTCCAAAGATGCTCCCGCAGATGAAGACCATAACAAACCTTTGCACATCAAAGCTCTCATCCACAAGCACAAGGTCAAACATATCCTGATAGACGGTGGATTCGAGCTTAATCTGTGTACATACAAATTAATAAAACAATTGGGACTTTCTGAGGATCTGATAGACACATCAGGAAGGATCACAATAAAGGCATATGATGATGTAGAAAGAATTTCAAAGGGCATGATCACCTTACCTCTTCAAGTGGGCCCCATTACAATTGAAACCCCTTGTCAAGTACTAGATCTTGATCTCCCCTACAACATTCTCCTCAGGAGGCCACGGATTCATTCCTTGCAGGCCATACCCTCCACCTATCACCAATGCATCAAATTCCCCTATAATGGAAGAGTGATCACTATCAAAGATGATTCCCAACCTTTTCAATATTGCAAACTATTAGAGGGGAAGCATATGTATCATTTCCCACTAAATAGACCCTCGCCAACGCCTCCATCTGACACATCAAATGTTGCCTCCACATCATCCCAACCAGATAATCAAATCAAGATCTTGGACAATGGCTGTGGAGAATACAAATTAGAGGACGTCTTATTAATAGGCAACCTCCCTCTCTCTCCTAGGTCATTTGGCAAACCAAAAGAGATAAAAAAGGACCCAAAACCAGTCATGCAATGCCAAAACACTACCTTCCAGCAATGAGGCCCACTTGATAACGAGAGCCTCAAAGAAGATATCTCTTCATGGATGTATCGGGAAGAAGATGAAGATCCAACAAGAATATCCAAAGAAATGTACCCAAAAGCATCTTCCATAGTTGAAAAAATGGGTTACAAAGGACACGGCCTGGGACCAGAGGAGAAAGGAAGAAAAACACCCATAAATCATATCTCCTACAGATAAAATAGAGGCTTGGGGTACACGCCGGTGCCTAAGATTACTATTGTTGGTGCCCCTTCTAGTCCTTCTTCGAATATCGAAAGCGCTGACGAAGAGGAATTCCACGAAATACCTTATGAATATGAGAAAGATATCTTCTTGGATGCTTACATCAATACCATCACCCCCGTAACCCCTCCCACTTCACATGAGCTACATCTTGTCCATCCTGAACTCATTGATTGGGGCCAACGAGACAAACCCACTTTAGATATCTGCGCCAATGATAATGCTCTCATTGCTCTCCTAACAGCACAAAATATGGAAGATTGTAGCAGAATCAAGGGTATTCAACTACACGAAAAGGGATACTTTGGTAGTCAAGTCAATGCCCTTAACCACAAAAAAGATATGATTCCCTAGGTGAAAACCTCCCTAAGGTGCCTTTGGATGAACAAGAAATAAAAACAAAGGGCATATTTGAAAGTGAAAAGGCACTTGACGATGAGGGATTTGACCTCCCTACCATTGGTTACCTTCCACAGGACAAATCAAATTTGTTGATAGAAGAAATAGACAGCATCAACATGGGCACCGAGGTCATTCCGAAAAATGTGCTCATTGCCAAATCCCTACAGAAATCAAGAAACAAGACTTCATCAACTTCCTTACAGAGGTAAAAATCAATTTTGCATGGTCTTATTCCAATATGCCAAGGTTGGACCCTGCCTCGAGGGTTCACAATCTCGCCGTCCGCCCAAATGCAAAACCTGTAAAACAAAAATTGTGCAAAATGCACCCACATATTGCACTCCTGGTCAAGGCGGAACTCCAAAAGTTGTTAGACGCAGAATTTATCAAACCAATAGATTATGTTGAATGGGTCTCCAACATTGTACCTGTCAGCAAACCTGCTGGGGGCATCCGCATCTGCACAGATTTCCGAGATCTAAATATAGCTTGTCCTAAAGATGATTTCTTGCTCCCCAATATAGACATGATTGTGGACCTTACAGCAGGACATTAAATGTTATCGCTAATGGATGGGTTTTCTGGATACAACCAAATTAGGATAGCAGATGAGGATCAGCATAAAAATGCATTCACAACACCATGGGGTACTTTCTGTTATCGGGTCATGCCTTTTGGTCTCAAAAATGTTGGAGCTACATATCAACGTGCAATGACAACAATTTTTCATGACCTCATACACAAAATTATGGAGGACTATGTGGATGATCTGCTAGGCAAATCTAAGACAAGAAAAGAACACATTCCCATTCTAAAGTAGATCTTTGAAAGATTAGAAAAATACAAACTACGGTTGAATCCAAAAAAGTGTGTTTAGAGTCACATTGGGAAAACTATTAGGATTCATTATTTCCTGCAGAGGCATCGAGGTCGATCTTGCAAAAGTAAAAGCTATCATGGAAATGCCTCCACCAAAAACTCTCAGACAACTGCACAATCTCTAGGGAAAACTCCAGTCTGTCAGACATTTCATTTCACAACTAGCAGACAAGTGCCATCCATTTGCACATCTGTTGCGTAAAAACACAAAATTTAAATGGGATTGCCTATGTCAAAAGGCCTTTGAGAAATTAAAAGAATATCTAGCATCACCTCCCATATTGATGCCTCCTGCTCCTAGAAAACCCCTTATTTTGTATATATGTGCTACTGCAGTGGCATTGGGGGCATTATTGGCACAAACAGATGATCAAGGGAAGGAACACTCCATTTACTACATCAGTCGGACATTGGTAGGATATGAAATCAATTACACCCCCATTGAAAGAGCATGTTTGGCATTAGTGTTCAACACACAGAAACTACGACACTATATGCTAAATAATAAGACAAAATTAATTGCTAAAATTGATCCACTTAAATATCTCTTGTCCAAAGTTACTCTCACTAGCAGAACCGCCAAATGGGTCATGCTCTTAAGCGAGTTTGACATTGAATATGTGGACAGAAAGGCAATCAAGGGACAAGTCATTGCAGATCAGTTGGTTGAAGCTCCACTTCCAGGCGACCATCCTCTTCTCACAGAATTACCAGATGAGTTCATTATGACTGTTACCACATCCTCCACATGGAAATTGTATTTTGATGGCTCCTACAATCAAAATGGATTGGGGGCAGGAATATTATTGGTCACACCTCAAGGAGATGGCATCCCCAAATCATACAAGATAGCCTTTGCATGTACCAATAACATAGCAGAATATGAAGCCCTCATCACAGGTTTACGCTTGGCTATCCACTGGAAAATAAAGGAATTACAAGTCTATGGAGATTCCCAACTCATCATAAAATAAGTCAATGATGAATACCAGATAAAAGATGATAAACTCCTTTCCTACCATACCATGGTTGAAGATCTTAAGCAACATTTTACGGCAATCAAGTTTGACCAAATCCCACGAACAAACAACAGGGTTGCAAATGCAATGGCCACCATTGGCTCCCTCCTTCAAATGTCAGCACACAGTCAGAAGTGTGAGTTCTTGGTCGAGCAATTGTTTATACCAGCATACGACCTACTAGAGTCTGAAATGGTGTGTGTTCTCGTTGGTCCCAAGTCCCCTTGGTACCAAGAAACCTTCACTTTCCTCAAAGACAACACCATTCCCCCACACCTCACCAAAACCCAACAACAAACCTTCATCCGCCGATGTGCCCGTTACACCATCCTTGTAGACACCTTGTTCAGAAGGCATTTTGATGGTTCCCTCCTAAGGTGTTTAGATAAACAAGAAGCAGAATGGGCATTACGCGAAGTACACGAGGGTATCTGTGGGGCACATTCAAGAGGACTCATGTTGGCTAAAAAAATTTTGAGAACAGGATACTATTGGCCTAAAATGGAAGAAGATGCATAAAATTATGTGAAGAAATGCATCCCTTGCCAGCAGCATGGCGACAAGATTCATGCACCATCACAAGAATTGCAGCCATTCATTACACCATGGCCCTTCTCGTAGTGGGGGCTCGATCTCATTGGGAAAATCCACCCTTCATCTTCCAATGGACATAAATTCATTATCACCGCCACCGAATACTTCACCAAGTGGGTAGAGGCTATCCCTCTTACTTTCACCACCGGCAAGCAAATATCCAAATTCATCCTGAACTACCTAATTTGCTGATATGGCATCCCAAAAGTTATCATCACAGATAATGGTAAACAATTTAAGAACCAGGATGTCAAATAACTCTGCCAAAAATTCAACATCCAACACCGCTTCTCCACTCCATATTACCCCCAAGGCAATGGCCAAGCTGAGGCTTCTGATAAAACCCTAATAAAAATCCTCAAAAAGACAATCAATGAAGCGGGCCATGATTGGCACCTCCAAATCCATCCTGCATTGTGGGCCTACCACACCTCCATTTGCACCCCCACAGGTGCCACTCCTTATTCCCTAGTATTTGGTTCTGAAGCCATCCTTCCCCTTGAGATCGAGATCCCGTCTCTAAGGGTATCGCTGCAAAACATCCTACTAGAGGAAGAATACAGAATTGCCCACTTACAAGAGCTAGAATTGTTAGATGAAAGGCGCCTCAAGGCCTTGAATCATCTTCGGGTATATCAAAACCATCTGCGCATGAGTTATCATAAAAAAGTCAGAACCCAAGAATTCCAAGTTGGTGATCTTGTCCTCACGGAGAATCAAAAAAATCTACAAGAAAGAGAAAAGAAAGGCAAGTTCGAGCCTAATTGGCTTGGACCATATGTAATCATAGCGAAATATGGATCAGGAGCTTATCAGTTGGCTACTCCTGAAGGCGATCCTTTGGATGATCCAATGAATATCATGCACCTCAAAAGATTTTATGCTTAGTCCTCAGAAAGTCTCAAAAAAAAAAAAAATCAAGAAAAATATTTTAAAAAATCAAAAAAAGAAAGAAAAACAATTCGTCCATTAGTGAAAACCACTTGGTGGCACTATGGACAAGTACTTTGGTGAAAACCTCTGTGCAGACACCAAGGTAAATAACCGGATCCACTATCTATCATGTCAATACTACAAATCATCTGCCATCCAGCCCACCCATGCGCAACATTCCTTCTTTTCTGCCTCCCAATAAAACATGTGTATGATGATGATTCTTCACCCGAGTCATGAACAAGGAATGTCCCATTGAAATTGAGATTTTATGCCTGTGTGTGTAAGCTTCAAGAAGTCTTGAGAAACAATCCCAAGTCCATCCTAGTTCTACTCTTGGCAAGAGGTATCATGTGGTCGCAAGGAAGAGACTTGTTAGATTTTGTTAGATCTTTTCATATAGGCTTGCATTTTTTGCCCTACGACTGCCACTATTTATGACTGCCTGGGTTCTTCCATATCCAGATACGTTATGATAGGTGCATACTGGGGCATATTTCATAGTATGGCATGTTTTGGATCCTTCTTGTATAAATCGACGACCTGGTACTAGTGTTTATCATTTGACCTTCAAATCTATTTTCCCCTCTTCACATATATATGTGTGTATATATGCATATGTGTACATGTATGTATATATGTTTGTATGTATGTATGTGTGTGTGTATGTGTGTGTGTACATAAATATACATATTCATATACATATGCATATACATATATATATTGTATGCAGAAAAATGTGTGTGTAAACTATTGAAAGGATAAACTAAGCAATTGATAGACACATTTCAACCACACTCAAGACTAGGATGTTTACAAAGAAAGAAAATTAGATAAACAACATAAAACTAACTAAAGTGCAAACTCTATTTTCCTCCTTCGATTTGATTGCCCCCTGATTTGATGTGTGCTTGCTATATAGTAGATACTTGATTGTGCTCGATGATAGTGAATGCAAAATGGATTAGGCTAAGATGGGATTAAAAATAGTATGCTAAATGGATGTGATTATGCAAATGAGAGAGTAAAAATTTATGCATTATAAGGGTATTAAAATGAAGATTGATTTGTGAAAGAAAATGAGGGGTTTAAATAGGCTTGAAGGAAAGATGGAGGGGCATGAGAATGAGACATGTGTCCCTGAGAAGGGCAAGTGTCATGGGTGAGAATGACATGTGTCCTTAAGAAGGACATGTGTCATTGGAAGGAAGGACACATGTTGATTTGGGAGTAAGACACCCAAATTGGAAGGTTCTATTCCAAAAGAGATTACAAAATCATGATATTCCCATGTTTGAGGAAATTTGGGATATTTTGGGGAATTTGGAATATTTTGTGAATGTGCACACATATAGTGAGGGCAATGGATAGAGTTGACTAAAACCTTTGGTACTATCCCTTTCTCGATCAAACTTTTAGACTCATGTTTGACTTCAGTTGACTTTTTCAGTGGATACATTATTGTGATATTTTATTTTATTTTTATTATTATTTATTTATTTTAGTCTCACGGATGTGGAAACCACAGACTGTGGGGGCCACATCCACAACCCGTGGAACTTTTTAAATAGTATATATATATATATATAATCTCATGGTTAGTTTTAATTTTATTTTTGTAAAAAAATAAAATAGATATTTTTATCGACTTGGAAATTGGAATAGAGATTTTTGAAAATGATTATTCTAATTTGGTAAAACATTTATGTTAGATTATTAAATAATGTGATATTTTATAATGTTATTTGTATAGCGATAAATGAGACTTTGGCGTTTTAATTTGAAGGGAAATGGTGATTTTATTATGTTATTTGATCTGGAAATTAGAGAACTTGGTCAGATTGGTTTTTTTTAACGAAATTGGAATTACTGTCAGACTAGATAAGCAAACATGGGTGTCTAATTACTGTATTTGCATTTACTTTCAAAACTGCAAATCCCTTGTCATACGTACCTAATGTTGCCATGGGTGTTTTCTTGGCTGCTATTGTTTCTTGTCAAGGGTTTGTCAATTAGTACACCTCTTGTGAGGGCTCATTTGGCCGAGTAGTTTTTACTACCATATTGAACTCTGTGTCTTATTTCATGTTACACCTGGGGTGGGAGTTCTTGTATTTTTTGTTAAGTGTCATATGGGAGAGTGGCTTTCGATTGGGGGTCGCGCCCAAAGTGGTTGTAGGGTAACCCATAGATAGTTTATTTAAGTAAGTGGTAACTTAATAATATTTAGGGGTTTGGTAGATGAAACACTAAATAAGATAATTGTGCCTCGCTCATGGTTGAGTGCTAGTACAAACTCAGGATGCAGCGAGAAGGCCTGGAATGGCAAACCAACAACCTTGTCCTCACGAAAGGATTGTTTGGGTCCATATAAGACTTGGATGGGATCGGGGGTTTGGGAGAAATTACCAAGGTAACCTATGATGGGGGTCGGGACCTATGGAGACCTACCAGTGTAACCATACCAAGCTATGTGATGACACTCTTCCCTTATGGTCACTAGTATATAGTCTTGTTGATTTCACATGTTATGATGTGGAGTCATGTTCTGCGAGTTTCTTTCTATGATTTGATCCGATGTTTTGTGAAACTATGTATACTTTCCTTTGCTTGCTAGTGGGTATTAGTGCTATCTCCTAGCACAGAGGGGTGGCTCTTTTGAGCCACATGGTCGGGTAGTAGTCCCACTTTCCATCGGTATCATATTCACTTCCTTCTTGTGAGGGTTGTCTTTCCAGGTGTTCCAGTTGCTCCTTGGACTTGTTCATCTTCTCGTTCCAATTGGATTTCTTTGTTCTTTGTGGATCCATTATTGTACCTATTTGAACCTTATGAGGTCAGTTGTATCATTGTATTATTATGCCTTCTTGGCATGTTGTAAATTATGTAAATCAGTATATGATCTTTATTTAATTCTTATGTCATCCTGTAATTTAATTGTAATGTGTTCTGAAATATTATAAGTTGACAAATTTTGTAATGGTAATTATGAAGATATAGAATGTTGTATTGTAATTTACTAGATGTGTGCAATCTTTAGTATGTAATTGAAGCATGTCTAATTAAGTTATTTAAATGAATGTCATTGCCATGTATTAAGGATAGTTAACATGAATCATTAGTGGTTAATGAACCTTAAGCTTTCAGTTTCTTTTTAAGTTAATCTTCATTGGAAGCCCTTTAGGATTTGGATAAGTCTTCTGCTTGTGTAATTAACCACAGTAATGTTATAACTTAATGCACCTTAATTGTATGTTATGTTTTTAAAAAAAAATTATTTCCGCTTGTATTCCTTTGTTTTAGTGTTATCCTTTTGGGTTTCTTGGTGGGGCATTACAAAATAGATGGGTTAGGCTAGAGGAAGGGTTAAATGGGGTTAAAGTTAGGAGACATGTAGGGAAATATAATTAATTAATTTAATTAATCAATTCTATGAGGAAATTTAAGAGGAAAAAGTTAACATGAATTAAATAATCAATTTGCATTTGATTTATTTAATAGAAGAAAAGGGTCAAATTTAATTAATTAACTTATTTATGGTTGTCAAATAACTAATTAAAGGGGGACTATAGTGTAATTAACAAGATTAATTATCTAGAGGGAAGGAACACTAATTAATTAAATAATGTGTAGTTAATTAAAGGTGCTTGGGATAGCTAAATTCAATTAATTAAATTAGTCAAATTTAGGTATCTACATTTTGCCCCTCTTCGTGGTGGCGCTAAAATAGCGCCAATGCGAAGACTAAAATATACTAGCAACTCAAGGAACAAAGAGCAAGAAAAATGCCCCAGATAGACAGAGGAATAGGTAATGAAACCTAAAGGCGAAAAAAAGATAGGGAAGAGGAGTGAATGCAAATGCAACGAATGATATGCATGAAATGGTCATGGAGCGTGAGCACCCTTGGAAATGGATTAGCAAGCACTTATTTTGATATAGCATTATATATGATGCACCAATATATGAGGAACCAAGGTGATTTCATAACCAATGCATGGACTAACACAATAGAAACAAACATAAAAGGGTTAGTCTAGCACCATATAGAGTTACAAAGAACCTTGCAGGAAATGATGCTTGAAAAATGGCAAGCAGAAGATATGCTTGTGTGTAACATGAGATAACTGAGGCCTCGTGAGGGTACAACAAGGGACACATTAGGAACAAATAGGCTAAGCAAAACAAAAACAAACAAGATCACACCCCTGGTTTTGTTATTCCTAGCACACCATGATATAAAGAATCATGGGGACCAAGAGGAAACAAAATAAAGGAGCTCAAAAAGATAAACAAAGATAAAAAAGAATTAAAGCCAACATGAGTGCCTCAAATATATTTTGCCAAAAAGCATGACTAACAGATTGGATTTGATATTTGTTTGACTAGAAGAAGGATACATCCTGGGCAGACACATGACTGGAAGAGGGATCAACGAGATTAGACAACAAAAGGGAACCTGATATGATCATGATGACAAAGATTCTTAAAGATAATTATTTGAAGAACCGGCTGATGGGATATGATCTTGACAACAAATGACTAACTAACGCAAAGGACAAGACCTAAGGACACATGTACAAGTGGACCTAGATGGAGACACACGACCAACGCTATGTACAAGATGCTATTTACAAGATGCACAAGAGATATGGATGATGGATGAGAACCCAAGGACAAACATGATGTTGCCTCAGTCAAGATGAACAACCATGATGGATTGATCATTGATGGGGTGTTGTTGATGTGGGAACAATGCATCCCAAAATAACACCAGGATTGGATTGATGGTGGATAAAGCGTTGTTAATGTGGGAATGATATATCCCAAAACAACAAAAGGCTTGGGAAAGATGCATCATGATGATGATTGGATTGTGATCAAGGTTTGGAGGAAGGCTGGGAACAAGACCATGGATGTGATTGGATGATTTGATAGGTGTTTTATTTTGGATTGCTGAAGGAGATGGATAGGATTTGCATGCAATGGTGGAATGCAAGGAGTAGATAGACTGATTGGATGAATGCTATTGGATTTCGTGGGGGTATCCTAGAGCTAGATACCAATAACAAGAGATTTAAGAGGTGATATAATCATATGATGGGAAGGATTAAGAAATGGAGGATAGGATGAAAAGGATTTGGAGATGGAAGCATTATGGATATGGATGGGAGATAAAAGGATGAGGGACTACGGGATGGAGGTAGATGAGGATTGGTAGAGGATCAGGTTATGGATGAAGGGATGGAGGGATTGGGAGATAAGGATTGGTAGAGGATCGGGTTATGGATGAAGGGATGGAGGAATTAGGAGACAAGGATTGGTGGAGGATTGGGTTATGGATGAAGGTATGGAGGAATTGAGAGATAAAGATTGGTGGATGGATGGATTAGTGAATGGACGGTAGATGTGATAGGGTCTCTAGGGACAATTTCACAAAAAGATAAGATGCCCCTTTTAAGATATTTCACATGTAACGAGGCACTAGTAGGGATATGATAGGAGGAATGATGGGTTTATAGGAAGTTGAGGGAAGTAAGTGGAAGATAGGGTGATGGGTGGATAAGGACTATGAAAGTATGCTAAAGGATTATATGGATGGGAGGAAGGATGGGTGGATAGGAAGGATAATGGAGGAAACAGTATGATGGGGAAATGGATGCCAAGAGGTGTCCAAAGCATGTATACATGATGGCCTTTTTTTTATCATATCCAAAGGAGGATGGAGGAAGTGAAATGGATAGGAGATGTTGGGTATGGTAGGCAGATGAGATGGAGGAGGTGATAAATAGATGGTTAAAATAACTTGCCCCCAAGTGTGCAGAGAAAAAGGATGGAGGAAATTACACATGATGCTTGTTTGCCAGGTTTTCATCATGGTACTTATCCAAGGCGCATGTCTACCAAGTTTTCACCATTGGACAAAATTTTCTCTTTACTATTTTTTTTCTTTTCTTTTCTTTTTTTTCAAATTTTTTTCAATTTTTGGAGAGGAAATGGATGAGGATAAATGGATTTGGAGGATAGGTGATAAGGGAGATGGATGGAGGACTGAAGCATTGAGTTTCATATCAAGGTAAGAGAAGTCCATTTGGAGTAATCATTGGATGTTGGTACAACTTTATTAGGAGTGAGTGGATTATGCAAAGGCTTGGATTAGATGGCTTTGATGGGGGATGTAGGGGGTATAAGGGGTGTGGTAGTGGTAAAGGTTTGGATGGAATGAGGGAAAGCGAGTGTGACGAGGGGATGTTGTCAAGACCAACATTGGCACATGTTGTGGCAGATGTGGGATGAGTGGAGGAATGGAGGGAGCATGTGCATATGATAGAGGAGTGATGATAGGTAACTTTGGGACATAGGGACCCAAAATATATTTAAGAGATGGAGGAAAAGGATATTTAACTTGTGGACTAGCAACTTTGGATGCCGTTGGAAATTTTTCTTTTTGATGCATTGCTTATTTTTTCTTTGGGATCCACATTGTTTTTGCTTTTTCTTTAGTGGTACTTTTTAGCCTTTGCGATTTATTGCATTGTTTTATCAGATCTTACTTTATTTGAGCATGTCTTTTTTAGTGGGTGTGGTAATCTTTTATATTGTTGTGGATGTTTAGTTTTATGCATTTGTGATTTGGCATCCAAACTACTGCTAGTAACTTTGGAAGGAATGTGCGAAGGTGTAGGAGATGGAGGGAATATGGATGGAGTGATGGATGTAGGATGTTGGATGGAATGTGGGGATATGTGCCTTTGTTGATCCTGATTGGGAATGAAAGGAGTAGGATATTTATTATGTGTGATGGGGATATGGGATCTGTGTATGGGGGGATGAGTAGGGCAAGATGGAGGATGGGGTTTTGGAATATAAGGGCCCAAAATGGATTTATCATGTGGGAGATATGGGATGGTGGAATTTGGGATATAGGGACCCAAAATGGATTTAAAGGATGAAGGTGGGAGATGGATTATTTTTTGGGCTTTATATGATGGAGGAGGGGGATGGGAATAAATGGTTTAGAGGAACATGGGAAGATGAGATGGTAGGTTTGGAAACACACTTGGATTTTTCATTAGTTGTACCAACATTTTTGGATGAATTACCCTGGGATATATAACCAAGACCGCGAGTCCATGGATGTGCTTTGACATGGATGGGCTCCAAAGTACCTTGCTCATGTAGGCCTAAGCCTTTACCTTAATAGTTCATTTTTTTTAGCATTTTATCTAAAATAGGATACTTGTTCTCTGGGTAACAAGAAGCGAGTCTTTTATCAAATGAAGAAGGATGGGTGATAAACATGAGGTGTTCTTTTGCTGCAAATGAACCGTCGTGGATGAATGTAAGTGGACCAAGGGAATAAAGTGATGGTGGTGGGATGGTTTGGATAAGAGGTTGTAGACGTATAAATCTGACCACTTTCCTAAATAAATATTTAATATTTATTTTAACCCCATTCCTCCTATTAATTAAATTCTATTTAATTAATTTCTTCATATTCATCTATTTGATTAAATGAATCACTCAATTTATTTAATTAAGATCACCTAAACATTTTCTAGCCTTTAATTAAATAAATCACTTTATTTAATTAATTCCCCTTTCTCCCTTTTTAATTAAATTTACATTTAATTAAATTGATCCTTACAAATAAATAAATCTAATTTTTTTATTTCTCCCACTTGTATTTATGCAAGTTGCATCTATTTGGTTGAAATAAAGTAATTTTATTTTAATTAAAATCTTTTTTTCCTCTACTTGCATTTTCCTACATCTCCCATTTGCCTCCTAAACCCCCTTCTAGATTATTCTAATCCATTCCAATTAGCCTAACTCATCTCCTAATTATTGTCACAATCCTAAGCAAAGAGAAGTCACTTTTCAAAGCCTCCAAAGTCTTCAATAACCATTAAAGGCTTTATGTCCTCAACAAGTTAACCTCAAAGTCTTCCAAACCATTTAAGGCTCTTACATAACCATTAATGGTTAACTCAACCTTCTTGCATTATTATAGACTTTCTCTCTAACTCAAATCTCATCTAACCCAAGGGTCTCATCAAGCATTCATGGCTTTAACCTTGGTTATCCCTTTAACCCTTGCATAAGAGTTTACCCCTTGGGTAAAAGCTTTATCCAATGGATAACTCTAACCTAACCTTAAACCTTACATCCTAAGGTAACCTTCATGTCTTCTCAAGCATTTAATGCTTCTTACATCTCCTCTCAAGCAACCTCTTATTGACAATTGTCACCATTTCATTGGTGAGAATTGTGAACATGGATTGATTAACTCTCAATCCTGGCCCTTGTTAAGATTATCCAATCTTGACCACCCATTGCCATATTTTACCTATAAATAGATCTCTCATTCTCTTATTTTCATATATCCAAGTCTTTGTGCATCAAACTTATAGTCATTTTACCAAGCATTTTAGCCTCTCTTTGTTAAATCGTCATAATAGCATTTAGAAGCATTTTAATATCATAGAGTATCCATGTTAGACTAGTATATCATGTTAGGATAAATTTTCTAATCCTTTATCATAGCATCATCTTCATACTAGCTTAATCATCATAGTTTCAATATCATACATGTTTTAGGAATGCATTCAGGCTTATAAATCAAACATCACTCGTTCTTGGAGTTGTCATTCCTAAGCCACTTTGCTTAGTAATCTGAGAGCAAAAGTGAGACTTTAGGATTCTTGTGAGATAGAGAACAATGGGACACCCCTCGGGAAGTTGAAATATTTCAAATAGTTCCTATAACTTGCACCAAGAGTCTCATTGGTGTGTGGGTCTTTTGAATCCGACTTGTATGCTTTTGTCGCCCTCATTCCCCGCATACATTTTTGGCACCCACCGTGGGGCTCATCCCCATAAAGCACATCGTTTTTGATGCAGGAAAAAGATTACAAGCACGCTGGAATATTGTTTTAGCACGTCGAGAACTTTAGTTAGCACATCTGTGGCAAATAGTAGCGCATTCATCATATTGTTTGGCGCATCAAAACCTTTTTCTAGCGCTTTTGAACTTGCTGTTAGCGCATAATACTCCAGTTTCTTTTTTTGCACGTGGAGATATTAGTGTAGCGCATTTGGTTATCAATGTAGTGCTTAGGAGTCTTTCTTTAGTGCATCTGTAACTTTCTGTAGCGCATCTATGCAGAAGTCCAACGCGTGACTCTAGCAAAAAGAAAACATAATTTGTGACAAAAGTAAAAGTTAGGCTTGTATAAGCTCACCTAGGACTTAAATTTTTCACTAACTTTTATTTTGCTACAGGTTACTAATCTTTGTTTGCAGATGGGAGGAGTTTTATTTAGGCATTTGATAATTTTTGTTTCTATCTTTTTCAAGTTAGTTTAAAAATAGTTCATTTCCTATTGGTTAAAAAGAACTTCATTAATCCTTTGGTGTTTAAAACAAAACCTCACTTTCATTTTTGCAAAGGTTAAAAAGAACTACAAACGAACTTCATTTTTGCAAAGGTTAAAAAGAACTACAAACAAACTTCATTTTTGCAAAGGTTAAAAAGGATCCCATTTTTCCTTTGGTGTTAGTTAAAAAGAACTTCATTAATCTTTTGGTGCTTAAACCAAAACCTCACTTTCATTTTGCAAAAGGGTTAAAAAGAACTACAAACAAACTTTCATTTTAGCAAGGTTAAAAAGAATCTCACTTTCATTATTTTTGTACAAAGCAAAAAGAGATTCATTAAGGATTGATGGCACAATTTTTATTTTGTTGACCAAAATCACAATTTTACTTTGTTGACTAGGTTTTTTTGTTTTTTTTAAGGTTTTGAAACACACATTTTGCTATGAAGAGTTAAAAGGAACACCATGCTTGTTGGAGCAACATCTCCAAAATAGAAGTTAGGCAATCATTGTCTTGAAGGCTAAAAATAACCTTGCTTGCCTTGTCTCGAAAGTGGAAGGTATATGCTCTCTCCTTAATTGGGTGACCAAAAAATCAAACCACTCTTATGCTTTCTTTACTTCAAGCAATTAAAACCTTTAGAAGGCCTGCCCTCCTAAGTTTCCCTTAGGGCGCCATTAATGGTCGGTGAGAGGGGAACGACCTAAGTGGGAAAAGACTTTATTGCCAAGTGTTCAAACCCACTATAATCAAATGTGGAGGCTGACAAAAGTCCCTTTCAACGATTTTTCTCAGCGATTGGCCTTTCCCCAATATCTTTAAGATACATAAAGCCTTTGTTCTAAAGGTTGGGAAGCCTCTCAAGGGAGTTTATCACTGAAAACCAAACAAAAGCCTGATTAAGAACCTTAGCATTAGAAAATTTGAACCAAGTCAGTCACCAGAAATTTTCAATATCATAGTGCACGGGTGGAGAAGAATCCACCCCCAAGATCACTCACCATATATCTCCCAAGATAACTACTCAATTGTGAAGCAATTCACTTTGAGTTAATTTCTGGCAAAAGGCAAAAAAATGGGCGCCCTCTAGGGGGTGACAAGGTTGTTTGAGCTAACGGAGTTTCGAGACTAGTGGGCTATGATATTGTTGATGACCCTTGAATAAAGAGTCTTCTTGATCTGTCTTATTGTTATCCAAACTAGTGAAAACATCGGGGATTTGAACACATCCTCAAAAGAATATACACTACTTGTTTAGCATAGACAAAATTGTTATTTCTTCTATGTGTTGTGTTTTCAAGTCATTATTTTTCAAAAAATCATCCATCAAAATCACAAGTGTTATTTTTCAACGCGGCAGAAACAAAGAAATCATAACAGTTGGTGCATAGGAGCAACATCCTAGCATGTAGAAAACATTAAGTAGCGCATCTAAACCTTTCATCACTCAACCTAGCACATAATTAGTATCATACTGGTGAAATTTCCAGTAGCACTTCTCAGCATCAGTGTAGCATTCAAACATCAGCCTAGCGCATTCAAGGTATATTATAGCGCTTTCATATCAAACATTAGCACGTAATCATGACATATTGGCACATAAACTATCCAACCAAGTCAGTTTCAAATAATCTAAAATAGCACGTAGGAAAGGTAGCATAGCGTATAGGGAACATTTTGTAGTGCTTCAAGAGAATTCTTTAGCATATCGGGTCTTTGTCTTAGCGCATGATCAATATTAAGGAAAAATAGAGAGAAAACCCTGCACTTTGGGAAATTTTTATCAACAACTTCAAATACCCTTTCAGGTCCTTTAGCAAACTTAGCAGAAAAAATTCAAATCTGATCATCAGTGACAAAAACTCCAAATTCAACAAGGCGCTCTTCAAACGAGTTTTCAAATCATTAAACTAGTTTGAGATCAGACTTCATCCAAGAAAATCAGGAAGTATCAAAGACAGTGATCAAAGTTTCACCATCCAACGGATTCTATCAAAATAAATACCTAGTTTAATCCTTAAGTTGTCAAATCAAGTTTCCATATCAGGAGACTTTATCCATATCATTTGACACACTTTGGCATGGAGGCAAATCTAACTAAACCTCTAATTGATAAAGTAAACTTGAGTATTCAAACAAAGTATCCAAATCCAACATCAACGTCAACCTTTGATCATTCATGTATGACCACTCCTTATATTTTGAGAAGAACAAGTCTTCATCACAAAACTAAGTTGAAGAAGAGACAACCTGGTTCTAAGGCACTTGCAAAAAGGAATAAATTTCTCTATATCAATCATCAACTCTTTGCATCACATCGTGCATTCTTGTGTCACATAAGATTGTATATCCAAGGAAAAACAAACGAGTTTGACAAGGAGCCTTTAAGAAGTAGGGCTTACATTTAGAAAGTAGCATTCAACCAACTTCTAAATCGAGGAGGAAGGATTAACCCCGCTTTGTTCCCAAAGTTCCCTATCACTTATAACGAAGCTCTACCTGAGCCACCAACTCCGCCAAGAATTCCCATAGAAGAAGAAGAATTCATCACAATAGAAATATATTAATGCCTGTTGTCACTCGATCTCAAAGAAACAAACAAAAGGAATCACAACCATAATCGAGTATGGGTAGTAGATTGTCCAATCCTTTTGATGAGTATGCAAATATGGGAGAAACAAAGATCACCAAAGAACTTCTCCAAGAATGTCAAGAAAATGCAGCATTCCAAAAACTCATGGAAAGACTTATCGAAGCAAACAAAGAAAAATATCTACTCATGCTAACCAGCAAAGGTGTCAACATTCCTTAAGATTTTGATACAGAAAACTTAAGGAATATAGATGACAGAATTTCAAGAACAAGGTCAAGAAATTATGCCTATCAAGAACAACAAAGAGAATAAGAGACACATGATCCAGAAAACATACGCAACCTAGATCGCACTCACGAACAAGACAACACCCATGAGCAAGACCATACCTGCAATCGGGATAATCTTAATGAACGGCGGGAAACTCTCCCTCGGAGGACAAATGTGCCCACAGTTTCTCTTGCACAACAACTCCAAACGCTGCAAAGACAAATGCAGGACATGCAACAAGGAACTACAATGCGATACTCCTTGGATGAAATATGTCCTTATCCTTTTGATAGGAGATTGAACATGGTACCTTTTTCCCCAAATTCAGATATACCAAAGTATGACAAGTACGATGGTAAAAGTGATCCTCATGATCATGTTCGGGAATTTTGTACCATGAGCCTAGAGTTTGCTCACGATGACACTTACTTAATGAGATTATTCCCAAGAAGTTTGGGAGGGTAAACAATGGAGTGGTTGTCTAAACTTACACCTCCCATCAGATCATTTGATGAGTTGGTGAACAAATTCATAACACAATACTCCTATAACATTCAACACGCAATCACCATGTTGGATGTGTGTAACAAAAAAAAAAGAGCAATGAATCATTCATGGTGTTTCTTCAGTGGTGGGGACGCATAGTTTCAAGATATCCTCGAGACGTGCCTGAAAAGGAAAAGATGGAAATATTTGTAGATAATCTAAATAGTGAGATGAGTTATCAACTCAAACTCCAATGCATACCATATTTTGCCAAATTGATAGAAAACAAAATCCAAGTAGAGGAAGCTTGCATCAAGAAAGGAACATTGAAGTTATTTAAGGAAGGTGTTAACTCATCAAGCACTAACCCTTTTAATAATTAAAACAATAACAACACTTTAGACAAATCCATATTTTGAACAAGGAACAAAAATATTGTTAATGATGGGGTAGTTGATGCCAACAATGTGAAGCCTACCATCCAATAAAGATCAAAAAAGTGTTAATCAAGGCACTAACGCTTATCCACAAAATGCCAATCAAGGA
This sequence comes from Cryptomeria japonica, assembly GCF_030272615.1. NCBI lineage: Eukaryota > Viridiplantae > Streptophyta > Pinopsida > Cupressales > Cupressaceae > Cryptomeria > Cryptomeria japonica. The sequence goes on from NC_081408.1 coordinate 345,099,995, forward strand.
ACTTCAACATCGAACACCAACAAAAATTACCAAGGCAACAACACTAACCAAGGCAATAACACTAATCAAGGCAACAACATTAACCGAGGGAATAATGCAAATCAGAGAGGCAACACCAACACTTTCCCATATCGACGCATCTACACACCATTAGGACAAACCTTAGAATCAACGTTTCGGGAGCTCTTGGTGAATAAGATCATCACATTACCAGCCACAAACAACTTTGAACCCCAGATCAAACCACCTTGGTGGAATGACTCACATTTTTGTGATTTTCATCAAAACAAAGGGCATCATACAAATGATTGCATGAGGCTGAAGAACATCATTCAGGACATAATCGATAGAGGCGATTTAATAGTTGATAGTCACAAAAAAAATGGTGACCATGAAGCCTTCAAAAATCCTCTTCCAAATTACAACAAGGGAGGAGCTTCAACATTGAACAATACCAGAGGAGCTCGTATAAATCACATATATGAGAACACCATCAATCACATATCGACATGCAACAACCAAGTAAATGTCATAAAAATCAAGGACAAACAAGAACATGCGTTGATCAATGTGGCAACCAGAGCGCAAAAAAATGTCTTGAAAGGGAACACATCAACATCCACAACTCTCCCCAAGACTCAATATAACTTGGTTGATCAACTGTGGAGAACTCCCGCTCAAATATCCATACTTGAGTTGCTCAAACTCTCACCAAAACACAAAGATATCTTGGAACAAGCACTTGTCGAAACAAATGTTCCAAATGATTTGGACATTCATCGATTTCAAGCCATGGTGGCTCATATGACAGGGCTGCATAACCTATCCTTTTCTGAACATGGTGATGTCTCCTTGAATCATCCGCATAACACTCTGCTCCATATCTAAGTCTTAGTCTATAAACATCGAGTAAAAAGAGTTTTAATAGATGGAGGAGTTGGTCTCTATATCTATACTTTAAAGCTTATTCATGCATTGGGCTTCTCTGAGCAATCTATTGATCCAAACAAGAAGATCACCATCAAGGCCTATGATGATGAAGAAAGGTCATCCAAAGGAACAGTAATACTACCTATTCAGGTAGGACCAATACAAAAGGACACCATGTGCCAAGTCTTGGACATAGAGTTGACATATAATATTCTATTGGGTCGTCCATGGATCCATGAAATGCAAGCAGTGCCTTCTGTCTACCCCAACTATAATGACAATAATAATACCTCTAATTGAAATCTCAATCCGAAGTTTGGACATTCATATGGTAGAGTTTACTATTCTCATAGCTAGTGTTCATTTAGTTGTCAATTTAGGAATGTAAAACTTGAAATGGGTCAGCAAAATATATGCACTAAGCTCCTTAAATGATTATTCTTAATTACTATAAGAAAGGTAGGAATGGAAATCATAAAGGCTAAATGAAAGCTTTACAAAACTCTGCTGAAATGATCTAATGAAAATAACAGGAATCACACCGTTCTACCTTGGCTGCAGGAACAGTCACAGGATCTATTTCCAGTGGCTGCAGGAACAGTCCAGTCATGAACTTCTACTGCAACTAAGTAAAAACTAACTTCAACAATCATAAACACAGGATCACTCACCAAGTGGGCCCCCTTGGATGAGTGATATCAAACTCTTAGCAAAGAACTATTAGTAGATCAAAATAACATATTTTTATTCATTTCTTCCTAAAAGATTATTACATTCCAAAGAGAGAAAATTCAGAATACTTGACAAAAACTCTGTTCAATCCCTTTCCATTTTGTCTAACTCTCAGAAAAGAAGGAAGAGCTTATTATAAAGAAAAGATAAACTACAATGGACAACTCCAGTTACGCCTAGAAGAAGAGGCAGATAGCTATCAGATGAAGGGGATAACAAAGAGCTTGGCTACAGGAACTGTGGATTTGAAACCGAACCACGGTCTTTGCACGCCAAAGCAATATTTTGCAAATTAAACATGCACCAGAGTTAAACTCCCATGGTGAAGTACAACTGCTTTGATTATGCCATAGATTGCGCTTGCTTGAATCTCCTTCAGTTTGACCTCCAACTATCGGAACGTGATTCTCCAGTCCTTAGGCGCAAAAGAGAATTCTCCACTGCAACATCAATTCTTATCTGCACTAAAATAGAAACAACATACAAGGACATGCATATGTATCTTACTTAACTATACATTCATTAACTCACATATGAAATCATCCTAAATAATCCGCATATCACAGGGACAAACCATTTGGCTACAGGAATAAATTGGCATGGCTGTAGGAATTAACTGACAAAGTTCAAACATGATTTCTTAAGTTCAGTTTTAAAACATGGATTACATATAGTCAATTCACAATATTTTACTATCACAATGCAACCCAAAAGATACCAAAAACCTAAGAGTCCTGATAAAAAAACATGTCAATACACCGACTTATCATGGCCCCCAAAGGAAAATTTCTGATTTTTGTTGAAACTCTGAAATCACCAACAGTGTCCTGTCTGGTTCCCTTGGAAGGCAATTCTAATAAAATCCCTTCATTTTCTCCAGCCTAGACCATCTAGCTATTTCTTCCACATCTACATCATAATTCTGTTATGTTGGTTGGCATGCCAAAAGTGGCCACATAAGGATAAGAGGCTGAAAGATTAATGGCAACCAATTATTGGATTTCTCCCTTCCTAGTTGTATGTACTTGGAGGCTCTCTGTATAGCTGCATGAAAATTTTATAATGAGTAGGGTTCTCCCAGTTTTAAATGATTCGGTAGATGATTCCAACATTGAGTTAGTCCTTCTAGTGTTGTTGTCCTGTGGGTATGAACCAATTGCTCATACGCTTGATAGACTTCCTCTCTCATTGGAAGTAATATCTTACTAACATCATCTCTTATTAGCAACTTTTGCCAATCATAATACAGAACCCTGGGTGCTTCTGATTCCCTCCTCAATGGTAATGGATAGTCAAGTTCCAATTTTTCAAACTCCCTGGCTTGTGGTCCTATAATCATCTCATTGTATCCAAGACATTAGAGCTCTGAGATGGATATCCCCAATGTACAACAAAGGATTTCATTCTCTGTCCTGGGGTACAGCATAGTTATGTAAATATAATTCACATAATAGATTCCTTACAGCATGTGGGGAGGTTTGATAAGCATGATAGAATTCTTCAGGTGTTTCCAAGGAGGATTAAGATCCCTTACAATGCAGTTTAATCTGAAATTCAGATACCGTTCTTTCAAGTGCACTGCATAAATTCTTGGGGGAGCTCTACACTGCATTATCTCAGGAATCATACCATAAATCTCTTCTACCTTAGTCTCCAATTCTTTAATTCTATTATCTTTTTTCTCAATCTCTTTTTGCTGCTTATTAATTATCCCTTGCAACCTATCCTTCTCTATTTCCCATTGCCTAAAGAATGTTAAAGCAATTGATAAACTAGTTAGGGATGAAGGAGTTCTTATGGGTCCTACCTTAGACCGTGGGATTTCTACAATAACTTCCTCATTGTGGATTGACATATCTCCCACGTTTTCTTCAGGTTGCTATGGAACATCATCAATAATCTCCTCACATTGCAATACCATTGAAGCCAGATTTGCAAGCTTATCCATTACAATTTCTTCCTGAATTTCTTCTTGGATTTCTTCTCCTGCAGGATTTCTTGCATTTCCTCTTCTACAGGGTTTTCTTGAAATTCCTCTTCTATATGGTTTTCTTGAATTTCCTTTTCTGTAGGGTTTTCTTGAATTTCCTTCTCTGTAGGGTTTTCTTGAATTTCCTCTTCTGTAGAGTTTTCTTGAATTTCCTTCTCTGCAGCATCTTCTTCTTCTGAAGTTTCTACTACAATCACCTCTGTTGGATTACTCATTGGTTGAGTCTTTTGTGTCCTCCTTCTTGTTCTCCTCACATACACTTTTGAAACAAACGCAGGAGTTTTTGTTTTGTTCGATGCCTCTTGGTTGCAAGAGAGATATGCACTTCCTACGGCCGGATAACAAATTCTTCATCTGACTCCTCCTTTTCCAATTATTTTCCTTCCCTCTGCAAAATAGGTGAACCTCCTTAAAGAGAGGTAGAGGGTTGTTTTGATTGACTCTGCTTCAATATTTTCTTCTAAAATAATTGCAGCTCCTTCAGCAACCAACAAACCCTCATCTTCATAAGAAAGACCTTCTACAACTATCTCTTCTTGAACAGGTAGATTATTTTCAATAGGGGCTTCATCTACCCTAAATTGCAGAATATCTTCAAACACACCCCATTCCATCTGTGAAACATCTCTCAGGGACCGTTGTACCAGCAACTTCACCAGTCCATGATGGCTAACAGAGCGATTTCCATAATTTTTAGTCTCCTTAGCACTTATAGAAATGAGATGATACAAGAAATTTGGGACATTAACTCGCCGGTCATGACACGGATGACTAAGTAACTTGAAGTGAGGTGAATGGAGATTTGAATACCATCCCTCATAGGTAATATATTTCATAATATACAGAGCTACCTGAGGCTAATGTGCTAGCAAAGAAACCCTTCTAGTCCCTTGCCTATCCACCATTAAGGGTCTATCAGTAGAAATTGTGAACTCTGCCCTGGCACTCCTTGCATCCTTTGATTCTGGAAAGAGTTCTCCTTCCTGCAGCAACCCTGTGACCTCTGCAATTTGCTGTTCTGTAGCAATTATCCTCAACCCTTTAACTGTAGCTTCTCCTTCGTCAAAAGAATGCATAAATTCCGCAGCTATTTCGTCATTGAAATCTATGATTCTCAAAAAATAATCCAGCCAGCCGTGGTTTTGGAAATAATGCACATAGACAACATCTTACAGCAACCCTTCATGGACAGTTGGCTCATGGCGAATCAGATCACCACCCATCTTTTACTCTGATACTTCTGCAGCTTCACCAAAATGTTTGACAGATTCACAAAAGCTAAAATCTACATATCTTAAATTTCGCGGTAGAACTTATTATTCACTCGTGTGAAATAATAATCATCATAAGTAATGTCAGTTAGGAAATTAGTTCGGGATAATAAATCTTACTGGGAAAAAGGACCATAAAGTACCCCCCCCCCCCCGACTTAACCTAGCACGTGTCTACACACGCTGACAAAATTTTGGGTTTGAAGCGGATTAAAACAGGATTAAAAACATAATGAACTAATAAATGCATAATTAAAATAAAGTACAATATACACGTACCTGCAATTGGGCGAAAATGATGGTGAAATGAAATGAAGTGACAGGTAAGAAAGTGGGATGGAATGTAGTGGATGGAACTTTATGTACAGAGAACAATATTTCACATGGAAATATTTTATTATGATACGGTAAATAAGTTCACTGCAGAGGCTGCAGGAACATCACCTTTATCAACATGCTCAAGTGCAATAGGAAGCTCATGAATTGTTACTGAATCATTGGCAGTTGCTATAGGAACATTACCAGTTGCTGCAGGAACTTGTATTTCATTTTGAGGAGCAAACTGTTGTAGAAACTCTTCTCTAGTAGCTAGCTTGTGATAAAGTCATAGTCAGTGTCCATTCACTAAGAGTTTAAATCGAAAAGGATCTATTGTGGACAACCGAATTGCTCCATTGTGAAAAACTTATTCTACCTCATAAGGACCCAACCACCTTGTTTGGAGTTTTCCCATAGCATCCTTATATCTGGAATCATACAAGAGTGCCCAGTCACCAACTTTGAATTTCTTTTCTCTGATATATTTATCATGCCATCTAGCTCTTTGGTTTTGAATCAACTCTGTCTATTGAACAACTATCTTTCTCCATTCATCAAGAGCATTTAACAATTGAATGTGTTCCTTCTGTGCTTCAGACAATGTCATATTTAGTTGTAGAGCTGTTCTCAAGGTTTTATGCTCAAATTCAATAGGCATCATTGTTGTTTTGCCATAAACCATCTCAAAAGGTGTGAATCCAATTGGTATTTTCCATGTTGTTCTATATGCCCAAATTGCCTCTGAAAGTCGATTAGACCAATCTTTCTTGTGGATAGACACTATTTTTGTAAGAATAGCCTCAAGCTCTCTGTTGGTAACTTCTACTTGGTCATTAGACTATGGATGGTATGGAGTAGATTTCCCGTGTCTTATATTGTATTCATTGACCAAAGCTTTTATCAATGTTGATGTAAATTGAGGTCCTTGATCTGAGACAATTTCCCTGGGTACTCCATACCTTGTAAATATTTCTTCATAGAGAAACTCAGCTACCTTATTATCTCTTGCATGTTGCATAGCTCTAGCTTCTACCCATTTTGTCACATAGTCTGTACATACCAAGATATAAGATTTGTCATTAGAAGGTGGATCAATGGGGCCAACAAAATCTAGTCCCCATTTGTCAAATAGTGTAACAGATATTTGAGGATATAGTGGCATCTCATCAGACTTTGTAGGTCTGCCCATTCGCTGACACCTGTCACACTTCCTTGTGTACTGAGCTGCATCCTTGTGTAGTGTAGGCCAATAATAACCAGTATTGAGTATTTTCAGTGTTGTCCTTTTGGCAGCAAAATGACCTCCACATGGTTCATCATGACATGCATGCAAGATGTCATATGTTTCATCTTCTCTGACACATCTTTGCATAACTTGATTAGGTCCAGTATAAAATAGACAATCAGCAATCCATGAAAAGTTAAAACTTTTTTCAACTAGCAACCTTCTTTCCTTAGGAGAAAAAGAAATTGGCATCTTAGCTGCAGCTAAATAGTTGGCAATATTAGCATACCAAGGAGTATGAGCCTGTATGAGAAACAAATGCTCATCTGGAAAAGTGTCATCTCTCATTGTAGAGTCTTCCTGCAATTAAAGATGTGAAAGATAATCTGCAACAACATTAGACTTCCCAGGCTTATCAACAATTGTGATATCAAATTCTTGCATCAACAATAACCAGCGAGCCAGTCTACCGGTGATGGATGGCTTATTCATAAGATATCTAATTGCAGTATAATCTGTATGCACAAATATGGGATACCCTGTAATATAGTGTCTAAACTTGTTAAGAGCATATATGACAGCTAGCATTTCCTTTTCAGTAACTATATAATTCAATTCAGGTCCTTGCAAATTCTTGCTGATATAATATATTACATTTTCCAACTTATCAACTTTTTGTCCTAGCACTGCTCCTATAGCATAATCAAATGCATCAGTATGGATTTGGAATGGTAGAGACCAATTAGGTCCTTTAAGAACTAGTGCCTGAGTCAAAACATGCTTAAGCTTTAAAAAAGATTCATTGCGTGCTGAGGTCCATTTAAATTTTGCATCTTTAGTAAGCAATGTATATAAGGGACTTGCAATTTTGCTAAAATCTTTGATAAACCTTCTGTAGTATCCAATATGGCCAAGAAAACTTCTCACATCTTTCTGCTTCACAGGGTCATTAATTTGCTGAATAACCTCAATCTTTGTTGGATCCACTTGTATGCCTTGTACAGATATATGATGACCAAGGACTATTCCTTCTTCCATCATAATGAAACACTTTTCACTATTTAGAGACAAGTTGTAGTCTTCACACCACTGCAAAACTTTCTTCAAATTACCCAATGCTTGATCAAATTCAGAACCATAGGTTATAAAGTCATCCATGTAAATTTCCATTATGTCTTGAGAAATATCAGAAAAAATACTAATGACTGCCCTTTGAAAAGTGGCTGGAGCATTACACAATCCAAAAGGAAGAATAGAATATGCATAAGTGCCCCATGGACAAGTAAATGTTGTTTTCTCCTGATCCTCAGGAGCTATTTGTATCAGATTATAACCACTAAATCCATCCAGAAATAAAAAATATCTCTTACCAACAAGAGAATCCAATACCTGATTTACAAATGGTAGTGAAAAATGATCCTTCCTTGTAGCTAAGTTCAAGGCTCTATAATCAACACAAACTCTTCATTTTCCTCCCTTTTTAGGAACTATCACCAAGGGTGATACCCATTGACTGTCAGAAATAGGATAGATAAATCCAGCTTTCAACAATTTCTGCAATTCTTCTTTAACTATCTCCTTCAGGGCATGATTGACTCTTCTTTGAGTTTGTCTAAGGGGGCAACACTCATCCTTTATGTAAATGTGATGAGTACAAAATGCTAGATCAATTCCATTCATATCCTTGTAATCCCATGCAAAGGCATTTTTATGGAGTTCTAGCAAGTCCACTAGGCTATCCTTCTGAGTATCTGCTATATTATTATTGATGTTCAAATATTTATTCAATTCAACCTCTATCTTGAGAGTAAGATCAATCTGATTTATATCATAAACATGAGAATATGACAATTCCTGCGGCAACAAGGTATGCAAGATATCAGTGGCTGCAGGAAAGTCCAACCCTGCAATATTCGGAACCAATTCCTGCAATTCTTGGTCTTCTATTAATTTGTTTATCAAGACCTTATAAAGGATTGATTCTTCATCATATAACTACATGAGTGGCACTTGATTAATCATCATAAGGTGATTAATAGAGTCAATTTCTTCAGATTCCTCTCCCAAAATAGGCCAAACAGCCTGCTGCTGCTCAAGTTGAGGTTGTGCAGGGGAATACAAAGCCAATGTTTTTGTGGAACTACCATCTGAAATAGTCATGTCTCCTGATCTACACCCAATATATGCATCAGTTGTGGCAAGTCATGGTCTTCCCAAAATGACTGGATATCCCCCCAATGTTGCTTTTGGGGATAAAATCATAAAGTCTGCAGGATATTCCCAGGAATCTAGAATGACCACTATATCTTCTATTATACCATCAGGTCTTACTGCTGAGCCATCAGCAAGTTGGAGAACTATGGGTGTAGCCCTTAAACTATCTATCTCTAGATGTTTCATTACTTCCCTTGTCATTACATTAATGGCTGCCCCTAGATCAACTAAAACATTCTTTATTTGACTGCCATTAATGACTATACTCACAACAGGACTACCTGGATTAGAATACTTTGGAATAGCAATTTTTCCTAACATAATATCAGCCAATTGACCCATAACATGAACTATTTGTGGATCATTTTTCTTTCTGCTAGGTTTCTTTAGGCATGCCTCTCTCAATGCTTTACCATATATTGGAATATCCTTTATTGCTTGCAGCAATGGAATTTTAACACAAATGTGCTTCAGTTGATCAAGAATATCAAAGCTTTGTTGTTGATCAGTTGAAACTTCTTTGTCTTTCAATCATTGGGGAAATGGTGGTAATATTTGATTCTAAGGTATTACATCTTTAGTATCAGAGATTGGCTGCTCTTCTTGTACCTCAGTAATAATTGACTGAGAGGGATTAGGTAGTGTTGTTCCAGATCGGAGGTGAATATCATCTAGTGATAAAGAATAGGCTAGGTATTGATTAGCATCAGCTGAATAAGCTTGTTGTTGTTGCTGAGATTTGATATTTGGGTTAGGCAACGGTTGAGTAGGCAATTGTGTTGGCTTGGGAGGTGGTGTTGTGGCTACAAGAGGTGGTATTAAAGTAGGAGGTTGTGGCTGCTCAGCAAGGGGATGATATCCAGAAGATTGGGATGACCATGATGGGTTTCCCCTCCATTGAGAGGTAGGTTGCCAATTCCCTTGAAATTGGTTCCCTGCAACCTGAGGTGGATACCAGTTTCCCTATGGCTGCTGCCACTGGGGTATTTGATTAGCAAATTGTTGTCCTTGGCCTTGTGATCCATACCACTGTGAATAATTACCAAAATTTTGAGAATATTGCGGTTGCCATTAGTTATTTGGTGCATAATAATTACCACTATAACCAGAAAAGGAAAGTGGATCAGGTGGCATACCTTGTCTCTGAAAATTTGGTCTTCTTTGAGCAACATAGAAGACTTGTTCATCCTCCCCTTGAATTGGTTTGAAATCAGGTACTTCAACATTTGCAACCATCTTACATCTACAATCTTTCTTCCACTGCTTACAACGAGGACAAAATTCTGCAAGAAATGCATCAGCTTCCTCATGCTTCTTCTTAGCTGCCAATGTATCCAACTGAGTAGCCATATTGTTTATAATGTCCTCCTTGAAATCTTTTAACAAATGACTAAGTTCCAACCTAGAAACTCCAGTTCCAGATGACGATGATGGTGCTCCTGGCTTAAATCTCCTATTCTTCTTAGAAGTAGATCTGGAATACTTCTTGCAAATTTGTCCTATTTCAGCCCAAGTAGATTGTGTAATGTCACCCCCCTCCCATTAGATCTAAGGAATCGGTGCATTCATCACTGATACCCCTCAAGAATATCAATTTGAGAGAATCTTCATTCAAATTACTATGCTTGGACTTCTTGACCCTAAACAAAAACCTTTCTAGATAATCCTCCAAGCTCTCATCTTCAGTTTGTGTCATTCTAAAGATATCATCCCCATGATGATCAGTGCCTCTACAATAATCTTTGTATTTTGCAAGAAACAACTATTTCATCTCATCCCATGTATTGATTGTGCTACTACCCAAGCTCATAAACCATCTCAAGGATGACTCCTTCAAAGTGGCTGGAAAAATTTTGAGTCTATGGGCATCTGTAGTATAGTCAAAACTCCTACAGAGAACATTAAACTCAAACAGAAATGTATCTGGATCCTCTATCACCAACCCATAGAATTTAGGAAGTGAAGATGCTAGAATGTTCTTAAGGTTAGCATTATCATGCTGGTTAGAGATGGGAAACTCAAATGTTGGACCAAGTGGTGGTGGTGGATTATTTCCAACAGGAGGTGGGTTCCCTTGTATTGAACTTGTGGGGGTTATTACAATAGGCAATTCTTCTTCTTGTGGACCAAAAAGGAACTGCAGACTACCTTCTGGAAATTTAGACTCGGGGTGATTCAAATTTTGTGGGACTTGATATAACTTAGAAAAAGGGTTTATATCTGGAAAACTATCTTTTGCATGAGTAGTATGAGTGGGTAAAAATCTACCTCTGGCATCTCTTCTTCTATTACGCATGCAGATTCATGAAATTCAAACAATTAACTAGAAACTAAAATAATCATAGAAGGCTCTCAGCTTGACACCATCCCCGGTAACGGTGCCAAAAATGTCTACCCCAACTATAATGACAATAATAATACCTCTAATTGAAATCTCAATCCGAATTTTGGACATTCATATGGTAGAGTTTACTATTCTCATGGCTGGTGTTCATTTAGTTATCAATCCAGGAACGTAAACTTGAAATGGGTCTGCAAAATATATGCACTAAGCTCCTTATATGATTATTCTTAATTACTGTAAGAAAGGTAGGAATGGAAATCATAAAGGCTAAATGAAAGCTTTACAAAACTCTGCTAAAATGATCTAATGAAAATAACAGGAATCACACCGTTCTGCCTTGGCTGCAGGAACAGTCACAGGATCTATTTCCAGTGGCTGTAGGATCAGTCCAGTCATGAACTTCTACTACAACTAAGTAAAAACTAACTTCAATAATCATAAACATGGGATCACTCACCAAGTGGGCCCCCTTGGATGAGTGATATCAAACTCTTAGCAAAGAACTATTAGTAGATCAAAATAACACATTTTTATTCAATTCTTCCTGAAAGATGATTACATTCCAAAGAGAGAAAATTCAGAATACTTGACAAAAACTCTGCACAATCCCTTTCCATTATGTCTAACTCTCAGAAAAGAAGGAAGAGCTTATTATAAAGAATAGATAAACTACAATGGACAACTCCAGTTACGCCCAGAAGAAGAGGCAGATAGCTGTCAGATGAAGGGGATAACAGAGAGCTTGGCTGCAAGAACTGTGGATCTGAAACCGAACCACGGTCTTTGCACACCAAAGTGATATTTTACAAATTAAACATGCACCAGAGTTAAACTCCCATGGTGAAGTACAACTACTCCAATTATGCCATAGATTGCACTCGCTTGAATCTCCTTCAGTTTGACCTCCAGCTATCTAAACGTGATTCTCCAGTCCTTAGGCGCGAAAGAGAATTCTCCACCACAGCATCAATTATTATCTGCACTAAAACAAAAACAACATACAAGGACATGCATATGTATCTTACTTAACTAATACATTCATTAACTCACATATGAAATCATCCTAAATAATCCGCATATCACAGGGACAAACCATTTGGCTGCAGGAATAAATTGGCATGGCTGCAGGAATTAACCGACAAAGTTCAAACATGATTTCTTAAGTTCAGTTTTAAAACATGGATTACATATAGTCAATTCACAATATTTTACTATCACAATGCAACCCAAAAGATACCAAAAACCTAAGAAAACCTGATAAAAAAACATGTCAATACACCGACTTATCACCTTCCACATACCATCAATGTATCAAGTTCTCGTACAATGGACAGGAAATTTCCATATCTACAGACAATAACCCTTTTCAACATTGCAATGCTATCGGGGTAGCTCAAGATAGCCTGGTTCCACACAACAAGGAGGCCCAAGGTTCCTCAGTATCCAATCATCATCAAGAAGAACTCAAGTCTCTATCCATAGACTTCAAGCAAAAGATGAAAATAAAGGATCAAGGCATGGGGGAGTACTCTTTTGAACCCTTATGTCTATCAAAATTGCCAACATCACCAAAATATTATGGACAACCTTCTGCGTCAACACATCAGGAAACACAACCCATCACCAAGTTTGATGGTAAATTTATCTAATTGGGCACACTGGCCAATGAATGAGAAGAAAAAGACATCCATAGTTGGCTATACAAGGATGAAGAAGAAGTTAGAGCTGCTACCATAGAGGTGGCCATACCAACACAACAATATGGAAAAGGGTTTCAGATCATGCAACAAATGGGATACAATGGCAAAGGACCTATTGGCAAATGCCAAGAAGGCATTATAGAACCCCTGCAACTTCCTTCGCAATTTGCAAGAGACAAAATAGAACTGGGGTATGGACAACATATACCACCTAGGCAAAAACAAAATAGCTATCAAAAACCTTAGTGGAGAGCAAAGAAAAAATATAATGAAGATTCATGGCAAGAAGCACTACACCAAGCAACAGAAATAACAAGGAAAGAGAAAGAACATCAAGAAAAAGAGAAACGAAAAGAAGAACTGGTCATTCAAAGGGAGGAAGCTTCTTATAATAAAGTGCATCATGTGCAAGAACCTGATCAAACCGAGGTAGAACCACCACCCAAAGCAATTACTACTCATCGAAGGGAAACAATGTATGAATAAATACAAAGAGTACAAGTAGGCTCCGATTCAAAATCAGAAAAAGCTACAAAACTGGTATCAATTGTTAGAGATATTTTCTAACTGTACAATATACCTGTTAGAAGCAGCGAGATAATCTAGGACAGTAATTCTGAAACTGATTCTAATGAATATGAGTGGGGTAGTTATTCAGATGTTACTGAGGACATTGAGGTAGATACCATCCACTCATACACATCCCTTTACCAAGATGGAAAAGGCTCAGAATCTCGACCACTTGAATTTGGACCGCGACATATCTTCGAGGCTAGTGAGAACGAGCAGCGAAAATATGAACAAGGCTACATCAAAGATAATACCATCAAAGACCTTGACAATATCATAGACCTAACTAGTAACACAAACAACTATAATAATGACTCTATCATGACACTTTCTGTGATTGATCTCAACCTACCAAATGACTCCTTACCACTCGTATATCCTAATCTTGTAGACTAGGAAGAACTTGAGCACCATGATATACCAATATTCCCAGATGATGAATCCATTGTCCAGTATCTATGTTCAGTCAACCCAGAAATGTGCTCTACCAACGAACAAAATAACAATATCTGAAATCAGGGGAGTGCCAAGTCTCTCAGTCACAAAAATGAAAGGAGCAAAGAATCTACTGATGAAAACCAATCAATGGCAGTATTAGATCACAAAAGAGTAAAAATAAAGGACGCATTTGTAGGTGAAAACCTTTTTGAGGCACCTAAAGATGGGAGACTTGACACTCTTCCTAAACATTATCAAGAAAGGTCACCCATATTGATTGAGCTAACTCAATCAATAAACATTGGTACTGAAGCAGCAGTCAAAATCATACACCTAGTTGAATCACTGACTGAAGAGGAACAACCAAATTTTATCAAATCCTTCAAGGAAAAGCAAATCAATTTTGCTTGGTCTTATGTTGATATGCCCGGAATAGATCCGAACCTAATCATGCATCACTTATCCATCGCTCCAAGAGATAAGTCGATAAAGCAGAAATTAAGAAAGATGAATCCGTATGTGGCATTATTGGACAAATTTGAACTAAAGAAGTTATTAGACATCGGATTCATCTGACCTATAGACTATACTGAGTGGATCTCAAACATTGCACCAGTTTCAAAACCTGACGGAAGCATCAGAATATGCACAAATTTTAGAGATGTCAACAAAGCATGTCCAAAGGATGACTTTCCTTTACCAAGCATCGACAAAATTGTGGATCTAACAGCAGGCCATGCAATGTTATCATTAATGGACGGTTTCTCTAACTATAATCAAATCAAGATAGCTCAAGAGGATCAAGATAAAATTGCATTCACCTACCCATGGGGAACGTATTGTTGGAACATCATGCCTTTCAGCTTGAAAAATGTCGGGGTAACTTATCAAAGAGTCATGACGATAATCTTCCACGATATGATGCATACCTTCATGGAGGACTATGTGGATGATTTGTTGACTAAATCATTCACCCGAGCAGGACATCTAGGCATATTAAATAAAATATTTCAAAGATTGGAGCAATTCAAGGTCAGACTAAACCCTAATAAGTGTGTCTTTGAGGTCACATCGGGCAAACTATTAGGCTACATTGTATCAGAAAAGGGCATTTAAGTAGATCCAGCAAAGGTACAGGCTATCATGGAAATGCCACCTCCCAGGAACATTAGCTAACTCAGATCTCTACAGGGATGACTGCAATCCATCAAATGATTCATAGCTCAACTAGCAGATAAATGTCTACCATTCAATCATCTGCTTCATAAGAATATACCTTTCAGATGGGAAGACAAGTGTGTAGAATCATTTCATCAGCTCAAACAATATCTAATGAATCCGCCAGTTTTGGTACCACCGATAGCAGGCAAACTGCTCATTCTCTATATATCAACAACAGAAGTATCATTGGGGGCACTACTAGCGCAAGAAGATCTGGAAGGCAAGAACGGGCTATTTACTACATCAGCAGGACTTTCAATGGATATGAACTAAATTATACATTCATTGAGAAGGCTTGCTTAGCAGTGGTGTTCACCTCTCAAAATTTCTGCCACTATATGCTAGCCCATACAATCAAGCTGGTAGCAAAAATCGATCATCTCAAGTATTTATTCAGCAAAGCAACTCTTACAGGACAATTGGCTAAGTGGGTCATGATTCTCAATGAGTTTGATATCCAATACACAGAATGTCGGGCTATCAAAGGACATGTAATTGTAGATCAACTGGCAGAAGCACCATTACCAGATCAACAACCACTACAGGTGGAATTTCCAAACATGGATGTACTCACTGTCACACCTAAGCAATGGATACTGTACTTTGATGGATCCTATACACAACATGGATCGGGTGTCGGCATCCTTTTCATCACTCCAGAAGGGCACACAATTCCATGATCTTATAGACTGATGTTTCCATGCACCAACAACATCACTCAATATGAAGCTCAGGTAATAGGATTCAAAATGGTTATGGAATGGAGAATCACAAAATTGAGAGTCTATGGGGATTCTCAATTAGTTATCAATCAGATCAATGACGACTATCAGACAAAGGATGATAAGCTAATGCCTTACAAGAGAATGGTGGATGATTTCAAACAGTACTTTGTACATATCACCTTTGAGCAAATACCAAGATTGGACAATAGAGTTGCTGATGTAATGGCCACTATCGCTTCACTGTTGCAAATTCCAGATGAACAAAGTCGTTACGAGTTCCTGGTAGAGCAATTGTTTTCCCTAACCTATGACAATTTTGCATCCCAAGTCATCTATGCCCTAACCGGTTCAAACTCACCTCTATATGGGACAATCTATGATTATCTCAAAAACAATACTCTTCCACTTGACCTATCTCGCAACCTAAAAATGCAGCTTCATCCGGCAAACCGCCCGCTATACCTTAACCGCTAACACACTTTACTATCGAGGTCTAGATGATACTCTTCTTTGATGCCTCAATCATAACGAATCTGACTCTGCTTTACACGAGCTTCACGAGAGTATCTGTGGTACACATTCAAGTGGTCCTGCTCTCGCCAATAAAATTTTGAGAATGGGATATTACTGGCCGACAATGGAGAAAGAGTCCTATCAATTTGCAAAGAGATGTCCTAAATGCCAAATTCATGGCAATCTTATCCATGCACTAGCACAGGATCTGCAACTGTTCACCACATCTTGGCCTTTATGTCAATGGGGACTTAATTTAGTAGGGAAAATTCATCATTTTTCTTCAAATGGACATAATTTCATTATCACTGCAACAGAGTATTTCACAAAGTGGATTGAAGCAGTCTCGATGACCATGGTAACTAGAAAACAGATCTCCTCATTCATTCTCAATTATCTCATTTGTAGATATGGCACTCCTAGTTCCATCATCACAGACAATGGGCGTCCTTTCAAGAATCAAGATGTGCGAGAACTATGTGAATGATTCAAAATCAAACATCACTTCTCCACACCATACTACCCACAAGGGAATGGTCAAGTGGAAGCATCGAATAAAACAATCCTGAAAATCCTCAAGAAAACAGTAAATGATGCAGGCAAGGATTGGCATATACAACTCAATCCGACACTTTGGGCATACAAGACTAGTATCCGGACACCTACAGGGGCTACACCATATTCATTAGTGTATGGTTCAAAAGCAATTCTACCTCTCGAGGTAGAAATCCCATCTCTCCAAGTATCTTTGAAGGGCCTCATACTAGATGAGGAATATCAAGTAAACAGGTTGCACGAACTAGAGCTTCTTGATGAAAAACGACAACACACCTATGACCATCTCAAGGCATATCAGCAGTGCATGTGCACAAGCTATAATCACAAAGTCATCCTGAGGGCTTTCAAAGTCGGTGATCTCGTACTAAAGGAAAATCCCAGAAATCAGCAAGATCAAGAAAAGAAGGGGAAGTTTGAACCTAATTGATTGGGTCCCTTTGTCATCATATTAGCCTATGGATCAAGCACATATCAATTGTCAACTTTAGAGGGGGACATGCTCAATGAACCAACCAACAATATCCATCTAAATAAATTCTACACTTGAGTCGTTCAATGCATGAAAAAGCAAAAAAATACAAAAAAAATCAAAAAATTAGAAAAATACAAAAAAAATCAAAAACAAAAAAGTGCAATAAAACAAGTAGTGAAAACCTGGCAATAGGTGCTATTTGTGAGAAAACGGCTCCTCTATCTATCAATACTTATATCTTTTGATCCATCTAGTCTCAGCTAAAAATCCATCTCCAGAACACTTGTTCACGCAACATTATCCTGGACATACTTAGCATAGTCACTATCCTTGATTATCCAAAAATAGTTGTCCATATCATATCCCACCATGGCTTGGTAATCAACGTGTATATCCACATTGATACATATCTATGACTAGGGGCATCATTCCTCTCACTTTAAGCATTCTGAGAACAAACGACAAGGATCACATCATACTAAGAAAACTAATATCAAAAATTGCTCATCGAGCTAGAAAATAGGACCATTATCAAACTGCAACCTTAACACACACATGATGGATGATTTTCTGAATTATGATTTTGATTACATATAGCATGAAGTTTTGACTATTTTTTATCTTAATTTTGAATCATTAGATCTCCTAAGCTACTCAAGGATGCATTGAGCTAGAGAAGCGACGAAGGAATCTAATATTTTTCTTTAGTTTTCTATCTGTGAGATGATAATTTGTACGGTGCAAATTTGTCTCGAGACATGATTGGAAACATATCAGTGAGACATTTTCCACTTTGCACATGCAAATGGTTAACTCTTGTATGTTTTACACAAGCAACACTCAGGTTGTCTTGGTTCAATTATACCTCGACGCTTGTGTCGCCTTGCAATATCAAAATCCATGTAAGTCTTACTTAGGTCATTATGGTTCAATTATACCATGATGCTTGTATAAACTTCCAACATATCAAAAGCTCAATGATGACAAACAAAAACAGAGCACAAATAAGTGACTAAACTGGAATGACAACGACATAATTAAAATGATCATTTAGTTGCATATCATTCTTAAAACTTGCATTTAGTTGCATTCATTCTTAAATCTTACATTTAATTATATATCATCTCAATCTTGCATTAGTATCACATCATCATCATTATCATACATCAAATTTTCAAGATACATCTCACATCATTATCATTATTATACATCTCATTTTCAAGATACATCTTTACATCAAAGTAATCAATCCAATGCATCATCATATTCTCACTCATCTCATCATGAATCATACATTCACATCATCATCAAAATCAAGAGCATTATTATCTAAGTATCAATCTCATATCAAAAACATAATGCATATCATCAATCATCATAAATAACACATCACATGTGGATCAGAGAAAATCACAAAAAATGGTCGAAATGTACAAGGGATATCATGTCTGTCAAAATACAACAAAGTGATCAACAATAACAAAGACAGGTCTCTCAACTATGACTATCTCCTGAGGCTGACGGTCTAGTAATAGATGTCCCAGATCTTGGATCACCACCAGGTGGATCATGTCGAGTAGGTCCCGTAACACCTCTTCTCTCTATCCTCGTATGACTGTGACCGGATCAGCTGGACGTCGCTGCAACATAGCTAGGAGCTCTGTGATCTTGAGGGACCACCTCCTCATATAGATGCCTGTAATACTTAGCCTCCTTGGCCGAGTATTGTATCTCTCACAATGTTTCCCAAAGTACGGCACCAACCGTCGCTCTCTCCAACCTATCAGCAAAGTCCTCTGCCCAACCCCGATACTCTCTCTCTCTATATCTCGCTCTGCAATAACCTGCGTAATCTGACATTGTTGCCCTAACACTTGTGCTTGCAGCTCCTGCACCATGACCTGTAGCGCTCTAATCTATGAATCTTGTCGATGGGTGGGTACCCTAATCTGAAAAGGTACCTGTGTAGTGGTACCACCCACACCTGTCCTTGTCCGAGGCGCTGGTGGAGGTAGAACATTAGATCTCCTCCTCTTGGCAGGTCGCCTATCAGCCTCTATACCACCCACTGCAACTAGCACCACGCCTACCCTACCAACCCCACCAACACCAAGAACGAGCCCCTTTCCTCTATCTCCTCCACCTCCTCCACCTCCTTTATCTCCTCCACCTCCTCTTCCCCTATCTCCACCCCCTCTCCCTCTATCAAAATCACCTCTACCTCCTTCTCCCCCACCTCCTCCATCATCTCCACCTCCCTCTATTACCTCCTCTCCCTCCTCATCTCTCTGTCTGACTCCCCCTCGCCTTTGTGGCTCATCATCCTCCTCATCATCAAAAGCAGGCAGCATCTCTGTCGATTCAAATATATGTGCCATTACATGTGCCATGAAGTACACTGAAAACTCCTCTATCATCCCAACATCCACAACCCTAGCCCCATAATCCCAGATCTATCCTACCAACGTCATGTACTCCTCAACCACTGCTACGCTATCCAAAGTGGGTCTCCACTCTGGCACATCCTGTCGCCGCCAAGCATATAAACAAGCTCCCTGTGGCATCCCTTGTTGTCTACCATATTGTTGCTGAAAACGGTTGTGCAAGAATCACTCAATAATAAAGGGTGTCTGCCCAACCAAGTACCTCGACATATATACATAGGGAATCTCTTTCTCGTCCTCTGCCCACTCCTCGCAATCTATATACGGTCTCCAAATGACCGTATCAATATCATCCAGTGCCCTCTGCCAATGCTCTAGTTTGCCCAACTTATGCTAGACAACTACACCTGTATAGCCATAAGCATAAGCCTGACCAACTGGCCTATCCCTGTCTGCAAGCGGTCTCGACATACGAATATGCTCCCAGGCCCACACTTGTAACAATGTCACCCCAACTGATAAACTAGTATATCCTAGATATAACACCTGGTGAAGCTCTTTGTATACATAGGACAACATACAAGACCCCCATCCAAACCTACGTCACCATGTCCTCCAACACCAATCCCCATCCAATGGCTAGTCCCTTGGACCTACGGTCAGGACACAGAAATCCACTAATGAAACCTCCTAATACAGATGGTAGCAGAGCGTAACCAAAATCCAAAAACTCCTGCCATGAAATCTCATACCCACTAATCTAATCATCCTAGAAGATGCGATGGAGACCCTCTATCCCACCCTCCTTAGTCTTCTCATAAGGTAACAATGCCCCAACTATAGGAATCCGCAGAGTCCGATAACAATCCTCTAGTGTAATTGTCATCTCGCCCGTAGCCAAGTGAAAGGTGTTCGTATCACTGTGCCACCTCTTTGCCAACGCTTTCAATAAACCCCGATTAATGATATATTGAGGCATGTCTAATAAGGAGGAAAACCCACATCTCTCAATCACATCTCTATCAACCCGTGACAAACATGGAATCAATATCCATGGTCTCATAAATCGCTCTCGAGACTGGAGCACGCCAAACTCTGCCTGCAAAATAACAAGTATCCATCATCACTTCCCAAATCCATCGGATATATCAAATCAAAGCAAAATCAACTTGAAATAGCGAAGCATCTCAAGAACAAATCATAAACATATTCACATCAATCTATGAATAAATCAAAGACCCATATCAAGAAATCAATCAAAGACCCATATTGAGAATCAAAGACCCATATCGAGAAATCAATCAAGACCCATATCGAGAAATCAATCAAAGACTCATATCAAGAATCAAAGATCCATATCGCAAGAAACAAATCAAGACTCATATCGCAAGCATCACATCAGGACTCATATCGGATATCAAATCAAAAAGCAACATCAAGATCCATATCTAACTCAAAATCAGGATCCACATCAAAACTCAATCATCTTGGCACTCCATATCAAAAGCAATTCATATCGACAGCAGTAGACTCAGATCATCCTACACCAGCATATCAAAATCGGACATCATCACTAAGCAGGACTCGCAATGGATAAGGAACCGTAACAGAGTAATCAGCAGACACATATCGACATCTACACCATCTATCTAATCTATTCAATTCATGACGCATTCTTCACAATCAATTTTTCATCAAATTTGGACCCTACATGCTAAACCAAAGCTCCTAAGTGCTACGGTGCCACCTATGCGCTAGTCATTTCCATCAAGGCGCTAGAAATTGAACCCTACACGCTAAACCTATCCCATGCGCTAACTGGAACTCCAATTGCGCTACCATGTTAACCCTAGCGCTAAACTATCCTATGCGCTACCCAGCCTACCCATTACACTTTTATGCAGACCTAATGCGCTAAAACATCCTACGCACTAAACCTACCCCATGTGCTAACTCAAACTCCAATTGCGCTACCCAACCTACCCTACGCGCTAAACCAACATAATCCGACCCAAAATTGAAAAACATGGCAAAAATAAATAAAATCAATAAAAAAGACAGAGGGATTTTGACCACTTATTGGTGGACCATAGGCGGCGGGTCTCCGGTGTCGCCTGATGTGCTCAAATCAGTGCGAGGAGTATGGAATCAACATCGTCATCAGAGCTCCAAATGTCACAATCACAAAGAGACAAGTGTGCAAATGATTTTTCAAAATCACTTTTTACCTTTTTATAGGGTAAAATCAAAAAGGTTAATAAGTGGGGCATGTATTTTTCTCACTTTTTCATTTTTTAACCTTATCAACATCATTTTTGGGAGATGAATCAATACAAATACATTCAACATAGTCAATATTTTCAAATTACAATTAATCCAAAAACGCTCATCATCTTGACAATTTTTCACTAAATCCTTGATTCATCTCCCGAGGGGGCATCATCAATATCGTTCATCAAGTCTAGGGCATCATATCGACATTTCGACACACAACATCATATCGATCAAATTTTGACAGCATATCCGGCAAATTTTCTTTGAATCAACATGTGCACACACGTCACTTCAAAGAGGGGCAAAATGCAGACGTGTAAATCCGACCACTTTCTTAAATAAATATATAATATTTATTTTAACCCCATTCCTCCTATTAATTAATTTCTTCATATTCATGTATTTGATTAAATGAATCACTCAATTTATTTAATTAAGATCACCTAAACTTTTTCTAGCCTTTAATTAAATAAATCACTTTATTTAATTAATTCCCCTTTCTCCCTTTTTAATTAAATTTACATTTAATTAAATTGATCCTTACAAATAAATAAATCTAATTTATTTATTTCTCCCACTTGTATTTATGCAAGTTGCATCTATTTGGTTGAAATAGAGTAATTTTATTTTAATTAAAATCATTTTTCCTCCACTTGCGTTTTCCTACATCTCCCACTTGCCTCCTAAACCCCCTTCTATATTCTTCTAATCCATTCCAATTAGCCTAACTCATATCCTAATTATTGTCACAATCCTAAGCAAAGAGAAGTCACTTTTCAAAGCCTCCAAAGTCTTTAATAACCATTAAAGGCTTTATGTCCTCAACAAGTTAACCCTCAAAGTCTTCCAAACCATTTAAGGTTCTTACATTACCATTAATGGTTAACTCAACCTTCTTGTGTGATTATAGACTGTCTCTCTAACTCAACCCTCGTCTAACCCAAGGGTCTCATCAAGCATTCATGGCTTTAACCTTGGTTATCCCTTTAACCTTTGCACAAGAGTTTACCCCTTGGGTAAAAGCTTTATCCAATGGATAACTCTAACCTGACCTTAAACCTTACCTCCTAAGGTAGCCTTCATGTCTTCTCAAGCATTTAATGCTTCTTACATATCCTCTCATGCAACCTCTTGTTGACAATTATCACCATTTCATTGGTGAGAATTGTGAAAATGGATTGATTAACTCTCAATCGTGGCCCTTGTTAAGATTTTCCAATCTTGACCATCCATTGCCATATTTTACCTATAAATAGAGCTCTCATTCTCTTATTTTCATATATCCAAGTCTTTGTGCATCAAACTTATAGTCATTTTACTAGGCATTTTAGCCTCTCTTTGTTAAATCATCATAACATTTAGAAGCATTTTAATATCATAGAGTATCCATGTCAGACTAGTATATCATGTTAGGATAAATTTGCTAATCCTTTATCATAGCATCATCTTCATACTAGCTTAATCATCGTAGTTTCAATATTATACATGTTTTAGGAATGCATTCAGGCTTATAAATCAAACATCACCCATTCTTGGAGTTGTCATTCCTAAGCCACTTTGCTCAGTGATCTGAGAGAAAAAGTGAGACTTTAGGGATTCTGTGAGATAGATAACTATGGGAAACCCCTTGGGAAGTTGAACAATTTCAAATAAATCCTATAACTTGCACCAAGAGTCTCATTGGTGTGTGGGTCTTTTGAATCTGACTTTTACGCTTTTGTCGCCCTCATTCCCCACATACAGAGGTAATAAAGGATCAAGAAGTGGAGTCTATGAGATGAGAGGATCTTGACTTGGATGAGGGGATGATAAGGGCTCTTGAGATGGAGGAGGCAAAATGGTAGGATCTTGACTTGGATCAATAAATATGTCAAAATGCTCTAGAATAAGATCTTGGCATTATGGGATTGGTGCAAATGGAAATATGGAAGATAAATGGATAGACTCTTTAAATAGAATGGTTGGAAGGATGAGAGGTTCTTCAACTGGGGTAGATGGAGCAGATGGAAGTATGACAGGTTAGATGGAGTGGATGGAAGGATGAGAGGTTATTCAACTAGAGTAGATGAAGTGGATGGAAGGTCTTGGACTTGGGTAGATGAAGTGGATGGAAGGATGGGAGGTTCTTCAACTGAGGTAGATGGAGTGGATGGAAGGGTGAGAGGCTCTTCAACTAGGGTAGATGGAGTAGATGGAAGGATGAGAGGTTATTCAACTGGGGTAGACAGATTGGATGGAAGGATGAGAGGCTCTTTGACTAGGGAAGCTGGAGTGGATGGAAGGATGAGAGATTCATTGGATTAAGTTTGAATGATGGTAGGAATAGGAGATGGAGATTGTGGTTGTAGAATATCAATGGATGAGAGGGTTTCAATGGTGTTAGGAGGTGGTATCGGAATGATAGGCGTGGGAGGTGGAAGGGAAGTTGTAGAAATGGAGGATGGAATGGAGGGTGATGGGTTGAGATAAGATGGAGTGGATGACGATGGATTAAGGTAGGATGGGGTGGACTAAGGTGTTTTGATGTACGATGGAGTGGAGGATGGTGGGTTGAGATAAGAATAAGGATTAAGACTAGATGGAGGCTTGAGCTAAGATGAAGGATTATGATTGGATGAAGGATTGAGGTAGGATGGGGGATTAGGATTAGATGGATGATTGAGGTAGGATGGAGGATTAGGATTGGATGGAGGATTGAGGTAGGATGGTGGATTAAGATTGGATGGAGGATTGAGGTAGGATGGGGGATTGGGATTAGATGGGGGATTAGGATTGGATGGAGGATTGAAGTAGGATGGGGGATTAATATTATGTATTGTGTAATGGATTTGGGGATAATGAGATGGTGGATTTGGATTAGGGATGTAGGTGGTAATGTTGTTATGAAAAGATGGAGGTTGGGATAGGATCATGGGAGAATATGGAGACATGGGTGTTGCATATGAGGGATACATGGATGTGATATATGAGGGAGTTATGGGTGGAAGACATAATAGATTTCCCTTCTCAAAGGTGTGATAAGGATTATGAGTGAATGCACATGGAGGAATGGTAGGTTAGTTGGGATGAACAATTGGATATTGGTATCTGACACTTGGCGCAAGCTTTCTATGGATGAGGGCATCAAGGTTTTCAATTTCATATTCGTCTTGATCAACAAGACTCACATCATCATTAGAATGGGATGAAGTGGAAGAAAATGAAGGATGGCAAAACTCATCATAATAAAATTACGACATGATGATTATTTGATATTAGAGAGATATGAGATGAAAATGGACGATAGACTAAAGCTCAAAATAGGATGATGAGAAGATCAAACTAGGATGTGAATTGACTTTGAGGAAGTTGGAAAGAGGATGAAGTTTGATGTTTGATGTGTGGATTGATTAACCTAGGAAGAAGGTAATGACAATGTGACTCTAGTGGTAATGACAATGGATGAAAAATGACGATTATGACGACGCAAATTTAGATAATAATGGTGACTACGCTAGGACTAGGATAAGGATCATGAAGATGCAATTTTGGGACTTTGATGGACAACAAGTTTGGACTTTAAACGACTAATTTTTTATTTGTTCTTTGGCAAAATATTGTGACACAAAAAACACAGCAAGCACGCAATTATGATAAATGCATTAACAATCATGTACTTCATAGGCTAGCCAAGGACAATACTTGTTGAATCCCCTTGCCCATAATACCATATTCAGTTGGATAGATAGAAGCTTGATAGTATTGGCTCCACTACATGGCACACACTTCTCAGGCATGCCAAGCTTCGAATTTCTAAGGACCCAAAGATCTTGAGAAATTTACTATCTCAAGTTGAATGGTACATGAGGGGTTTCTTCGGTATGCACATATCACAACACTTGACTCAACAAGTAGAAGGGTTTTGGCAACTAAAATAGATTTGGTTCATAGTGGAGGTACTTTTGGGGTAAATCTGGTGTTTATACATGCAGTAGCTAGCTCATTTGAGAGATATCCTAACTTGTAGAACATAGGTTTTTATGCATCTACCACACAAGCACAAGGGATTTTGACTTTCATCAAGATCACTAAGGTATTTGCATGTAGATACTAAGGGAAACCATCAGTATAACACAACAAAACCAGTTGATTATGGTTTTCATCAAAATCATGAATATTTATATAATGGACCAAAAGAGTACTGCTTGGGTCGTTCCCTCTCACTCGGCCTTATTGGCTAATCGGGAGGTAGACCCTTCTACCTAAAAAGTAAAGAGTGAGTTTCGTTAATACTTTTCTCTTGCACCCAACACCACAAGAGCCAGAGGAGAGGATAGTGTGTGTTAACAATAGGACCACTCTACATGCACAAGTGTGCTAAACACGAAAGACAATTGTTCTTTCCTTTTAGAAAATTTGAAGTGTGCCACTAATTTAATTCATGAAAACACAATGTGAACTTAAAAGTATTGAATGAATAAGTCTTTTCAACAAGGCTCCCCTCTTTGGTGGTTCAGTTAGAATTTCAAACTTTGGGGTCTTCAACAAAAGATATGGTTGCACAAATGTTAGCAAAAACACAATGAAACAACACACATTAGTAGGTTAGAAACAAACTATGAAAATTTAATTTGAGAAAATGATAGAAAATAAGACACAAAGCGATCCTGCCATTTCACAGAGCAATCCTACTACTTCAGAAAGCAATCCCTCTATTTAACTGGTGAAAATATTTTTTCCAAAACACAAAAACTCCCCAAAAAAAGCAATCTCGCTATTTCTTAAGTCATTCCCACCATTTCTACCATCATTCTCGCCATTTCACTAGTGAAATTGATTTGACTAAAAACAGAGAACCCAACACTTAAAAATCCAAAAAAGTTATGCTTGTCTAGGACAACGGGAACGCGTCCCGCTGTTTCTTAGTGCATTATCGCAGTTTTTGTTGTGCATTCCTACAGTTTCTAAAGAGGGATTATATATATATATGCAAAATCGCTATTTCTACCCATGTTCTCGTCATTTCTACCCACAATCCTGCAATTTTATTGGTAAAATTAAATTTAGAACACAGAAAAATCCGAAACATGAAATCTGAAAATTATACCTGCCCAGGATGGCGGGAATGCATTCCCATTGTTTCTCTAGTCGATCACGTCATTTCTACAAGCAATCTCGTCATTTTTGTAAATCAAAATTTCATTAAAACAGACCTTGATCGAGGCAGAAATCGCCATAAATTGTCACATATTTGCTTGCAAGTATGAAAAATCTGCCAAAACCACACTAAAACAACATAAAACGTTAGATTGGACCCGCGAAGTGAGTCCCACTGGGCGTGCCAGAAATGTGTGCAAAACAATGTGTGTGTAAACTATTGAAAGGATAAACTAAGCAATTGACATACACATATTTAAACCACACTCAAGACTAGGACGTTTAAGAAGAAAGAAAACTAGATAAACAACATAAAACTAACTAAAGTGCAAAATCTATTTTCCTCCTTTGATTTGATTGCCCCTTGATTTGATGTGTGCTTGATATATGGTAGATACTTGATTGTGCTCCATGATAGTGAATGCAGAATGGATTAGGCTAAGATGGGATGCACAATACTATGCTAAATGGATGTGACTATGCAAATGAGAGAGTAAACATTTCTACAATATAAGGGTATGAAAATGAAAGTGGATTGATTTGTGAAGGAAAATGAGGGGTTAAATAGGCTTGAAGGAGAGATGGAGGGGTGTGAGAATGAGACATGTACATCCCCGAGAAGGGCAAGTTTCATGGGTGAGAATGACATGTGTCC
The DNA here is from genome assembly GCF_030272615.1 of Cryptomeria japonica. Classification (NCBI taxonomy): domain Eukaryota; kingdom Viridiplantae; phylum Streptophyta; class Pinopsida; order Cupressales; family Cupressaceae; genus Cryptomeria; species Cryptomeria japonica. Next base: position 345,127,665 of record NC_081408.1, read on the forward strand.
TTAAGAAGGACATGTGTCATTGGAAGGAATGATATGTCTCTGAGGACACATGTCCATTTGGGAGTAAGACACCCAAATTGGAAGGTTCTATTCCAAAAGAAATTACAAAATCATGATATTCCCATGTTTGAGGAAATTTGGGATATTTGAGGGAATTTGAGATATTTTGGGAATGTACACACATATGGTGAGGGCAAGGGATAAGGTTGAATAAAACCTTTGATTGATTATAGGGGTTAGGCTAGAGGAAGGGTTAGATGGGGGTTAAAATTAGGAGACATGTGGGGAAATAGAATTAATTAATTCTATGAGAAAAATTAAGAGGAAAAAATCAACATGAATTAAATAATCGTTTAATATTTGATACTATAGGATAGGAGAATAACCTTTAAATATTGGATATTTAATTGATTGGAGGAGATAATTAAATATTAGATATTTAATTAACTTGGTTAAAAGGATAATTAAATATTAGATATTTAATTATTTGAGAGGAATAGAATAGATGAATTAATTAATAAATTATTAATTAATAGAAAGACACGAAATGAATTAAATAAATTAATCTTTTCAAATTAACTATTTAATAGAAGAATAATTATTAAATAAATATAAAATATTTATTTAATCGCTCATAGCCAATTTTATGTGTATACATTTTGCCCCTCTTTGAAATAATGTCAAGACAACATTGTTTCAAATATTAAATCTCGATAATGCGCCTGATAGAGATGAAAATCCTAATTGTGTGCCCCCTAAGGAGATTGATCGTGAAATTGTTGAAAACTTTGGTTTGAATGATGGATCTCATGATAATTGATAAAAAGTTTTGTCAATTAAATTCATTTGTAAAAAACAAATTAAATTGCCCCATTGAATAGCATTAATTACTCTTTCAAATAGTAAATATAAAATTAACCAAGGTTAATTTTAATTTCATTTTATCCTTGTCAGCTGGTGAAGAAAATTGTCTAGGTGAGGTGGCGAAATGGTGATTCTTGTGGAGAACCATCGATTTGAGTGTGTTCAACGATATCAGCGACCTCCTAAGTATGGGTATCCGGTATGTATCTTATCCCAAGCTTTGTTTTCAACTTGTCGTGCAACTTTTCATGTATTTAGGCGCGTTTTTTGACTTTTTTTAATTTTTTGCAATTTTCTATATTAGGTTAGCGCTTTTGCATTTAGATTTAACGCATATGCAATTAGATTTAATGTTTTTGCTCATGATAGCACTTTTGCTCATTAGGATAGCAAATATGTTAAGGATGTTAGCGCATATGCATCGGTTAACACTTATGTTTTGTTTGTTAGCGCATCTGCATTGTTTGTTAGCGCATTTGCAAGTTTTGCGCATTCGTGTGTAGGGTTAGCGCGTTTGTTGAAAAAGTTAGCGCATATGCTTTTTTTAGCGCTTATGTTCAATAGGATAGCGCATATGCTCAAAATGATGTTTTTTTGATAGATGCAAAAGCTAAAAATCACTTTGATGATTAGATTTAACATGTTTGATGCACGTGTATGATGAATAGGGACTTGATTGATTGATTGATTTATGTTGTTGGATAGATCAATTTGATTTGTTTTGATAGATTAGCTCTAAGAAACCGATTTATTTTATGATGCAAGAGCTTAGCAGAGTTTTGATTGAACTCAGTGATTGATAGAAAACCATGATTGATAGGTTTTAAAATGATTTGATAGCTTAAGTTGCTTCAGTTTGATTTTATTGATTTGATACCGTAAGTTGCTTCAGTTTGATTTAATAGATTTGATAGCATAAGTTGCTTCAATTTGATTTATAAGATTTGATAAATGATGAATGATCTAATTCTTTTGGTAAAATAGGAGAAACTTGATGTTCTCCAGTGTCAGGAGAAATTCCCGGCAGTACAGCATTTAGTGCCAGAGCTGACATAGGCAAAGGTGAGACATATAGATGCTTGTGGTTTATGCCATCTGTTGTATATGCCTGAGATTACACATAATAGAGGATTGTTAGCCGAGAGATGGCACAATGAGCATAACACTTTCCACCTGCCCACGAGTGAGATTAGTGTGACGCTCGAGGATGTCTATAGGATTTTGCATATCCTAGTGACTGGCGAGTTAGTGCAGTATGATTTTTAGGATCATGTTGGGACAGAGGCTTGCGGAGCTGTTTTTGCTAATGAGAGCATATCTAGAGGAGAGATCCGATGGGAGGATATGGTGATGTATTATGAGACTCTCCTTGTGATTCTAGTTGGTTTGATTGGAGGATTTATTTGTCCTGATAGGAGATCGTGAGGTTTTGTTGTTGGATGGGGTGGGATTCTTCAGAGTATGATGCAGCATTGGACTCGATATACTTGGGGTGTTTGTATGCTTGCACATTTATATCATGATCTTCATCAGGTGGTGTATGATGAGAGTGCTAGTTTGTCTACAAGATGCACACTATTGCAGATCTGGTGCTAGGAGCACATTGCTATTACTTGGTCTATCCATCATCACAAAGTTCGTGGAGAGAGGCAACCATATGTGTATCTTTATGCAGGTATCCTTACTTAGCATAAGCTGGGTAAGATGGAGTATTGGTGTTGGGTGCTTGATTCATTGGATAGTATTACTTGGAGACCATATGTTGATTGTGAGCCATGGATGGATGATGCACAGACATTACCATTTATTATGCAGAGTAGATATCTCATTGGTCGGACTCCTTACATTATTGAGCGACAATTGATTAGTCGCATTCTTAGACAGTTTGGTATCATCTAGCCTATGCTACTGGTGTGATGATATATGCTCGATGGTATAGAGATAGGTGAGATTAGGGACCTTCTTTGTCATTTGAGATTGCTCGCGCAGAGTTTCTTGCTACTCTGAGAGTGGTTTATGATATGAGATTACACATTCTTGATCCTAGGGTTACTACAGATTATGCTCAGTACATACTAGCACATCCATTTCCTCGTATTACTGATCCAGCAGATCCTCTTCCCAGCTCAGGAGATGAGGATGACGATTCAGATGATCCAGTTTTTAGGAGACGGAGACGAGAGCTCAGAGCTGCTCAAGAAGCTGGGGGAGATGGAGATGAGGGTGGGGATGGAGGTGGGGGTGGTAGGAGACCTGGACGAAGAGGAGGTTGATTGAGAGTCCATGGAGGACCATTTGGACCAGTTGGCAGGATTGGGAGACCACGTCCTATGGGTGGGAGAGATGTTGGACGGATTGGGAGGGATACTGGCAGGGCAAGGATGAGATCACCAAGAGGGTTGCCATTGATAGGAGGAGGCAGGATGGACTAGATGGGGATTGCGAGAGAGGCATTGATTTTGATCAGATTTAGCCACACCCTAGAGTTATTGCAGCTCATGGTGGAGAGGATGAGGATCCAGAGGATCATGTTCCACTTATTAGATGACGGGTTCTGAGAGCTACTCGGACTGAGATTCCAGCAGGTGGATAGGGAGGAGGTGAGGAGGGGATTGGGGTTCATGCACCACAACAGGATTCGCTAGAGCAGGTTGCACCAGAGCATGATATGCCAAAGCAGGAGACCATTGATAGTCTTAGAGCACATATTGATCAGCTTCGAGCACAGGTACATACTTTCATGGTTGAGAGGGATAGAGCTGTTAGGAGACAACATGATACTTAGGGCCTTCTTGATCATATTTAGCAGGTTGGATTGGGTACTCTCTCAGCTGACACTGTTAGAGCACTAGTTCAAGTCGGGAAGGAGACTTCCTGTTGGCGACGACTATATGAGGAGGTAGTCGCAGAGAGTCAAAGAGTAGGAAGTTATCATACCACCATGTTGATGGATACTAGCAGTGGTGGAGTCATGGGACCTCCTAAGAGGAGTGGTGATCATGGGAGACGGGCATCTGGAGGATCTTCACGCCCATAGCCACAAAGATGGATAGAGTCAGGTGGTAGTGGTACAGGACAGTCGTGACTTGATTTGGAGGCACTTGTATTGTTTATCTGATATCATTGTATACTTGGACTTTTTATTGTTTTATGATGATTCTGTATGCAGACATGGACTTTATATGATGATGATCTTTATTATGTTACTCTATTTTATGATGATGATCTATATGCATTGATTATATGGATGCAGTAATTAGTGGATGATGATATGATGATGATTTATGTTTCCTTGCTAAATATGATAATGATCTACATGATGCAATGATAAATGTTTTTTTATTTTTGATTTTGATGACCTTGGATGCAAATGAAAATGATTACTAACTTAAATGATGCAATTATCTATATGGAAATGCAAATGAATGATTATGCTAATATGCTAGTTGAATGTTTTTTTTTTTTTGATGCAATTTTGAAAATAATGTGAAAATGCAAATGCAATGATTGATTGATTATATGATTATGAGTCTAAGTGCAAAGATGCAATTAAATGAGATGAAATGATAATGCAAATAATAATGATGATACACTACATGATTAATGAAATGCACTTAATTAAATGAAAACTAATGCAATTTATGAAATGCAACTAAATGATTTGAAATTATTCTAAGGATGAATGCACCTAAAATGATCAAATGTAAATTATGTTTGTTTGTCCAAGAATACTCAATCTTTATTTATGACCATTGATCCGTTAATGAAATGATATGCTTATAATGCAACTGACAATGAATGTTTATAATGCAGATGAATAATGAGCTAATCTAAAATGATCTAACTAAAAATTATACTGATATTCTTCATATGCTATCTTGTAACAGTACTTGATTTCATCATTGAGCTTTAAAATGTTGTAAGAAAATACAAGCAACTTGACATAATGATCCAAGATGACTTGAGTATTTCTTACATGGATTTTGATATAGCAAGTTAATACAAGCAATTTGATATAATGGATCAAGTTGACCTGAGTATTGCTTGCAGAACAGACAAGGATTATCTCTTTTCGTGCATGACTTGGAATGTCCTCCTTGATATTTTGTCGATCATATCCTGAGACAAGTACATATAGTAGTAAGAGATAAACCACAAACAACAATTAAAGAAAAATAATCATGTCCCACCATAGCTTTTCTATTCATGGACATCCTTGAGTCGCATAGAATACATGATTAGCAATAAAATTGAGATATAAACATTGAATCTTGTATGTCATTCACATGTTCTTATGGTCATTAACTGATATAATCAACTTGATGAATGATATTTGATAATCCTTTATTACTTGTTAGTTGATTCATCATTGGTTTCTGAGTTTCATGATTCAGTTGTTGATGAAATGACTTGATTTTTGTTGCTTTGTTACTCGTTATCTGTTCCAAAACCCTAGGTGTTTTTGGTTTTTCTAATTTTTTCGAATGTTTTTTGTTTTCAAAGATTCAAAAGATCACCTTAGCAAAAGGAATTAGGATTTTGCCCCCAGTGGAAACAAAAATTTATTATGGATGTATGAATTGATCAAGATCCAAACCATGGAGGGATACAAATGCAAATTGATTGCTTCTGATAAGATTTAGGACAGTGACTACAACAAGTATGTCAAAGATTGATAATCATTGGTAAGCTGCATATTTCCTACTAATGGTTCAGAGCAATGGATGCGAAAGATGGAATGGATAAGCTAGGAAGTGATAGATTGGATATGATGGAGTGGATAGGTGCACAAAGCAATCTCATAGATGGAGGAACTTACTTTGTAGATAGCGCCTGTTTACCAGGTTTTCATCATCTAAATTTATTGCACTTTTCTCTCTTTTTAGGGATTTTCTGCTTTTTGGATGTTTACTGATTTCTTCAGGACTTTATATGCTTTTTATTGATTTTATTTCAGGACTTTATATCTCAAGCATAGAATTTTTTGAGATGGATAGAATTGATAGGTTCATCAAACCAATCACCTTCAGGGGTAGATAACTTGTATGCTCCTGATCCATATGTCGCTACTATGACATAAGGTCCTAGCCAATTTGGTTCAAATTTTCCCTTCTTGTCTCAGTCTTGTTGATTTCTTGGATTCTCCCTTACAACTATATCTCCAATTTGAAAAATGCACGGCTTGACCCTGTGGTTATAACTTCTTGCCATTCTTTGTTAATATACTTTTAAATGATCTGTTGCATTTTGGCGATGTTCCTAAATCAGTTCAAGTTCCTAGAGTCGAGAGACTCGTTGTTCTTCTTCTGGTATAAGACCTTGCAAGGATACTCATAGAGAAGGTATTTCTACTTCTATAGGTAATATGGCTTCTGATCCATAGACCAAACAATATGGAGTTGCCCATGTTGGAGTGTGGATGCTAGTTCGGTATGCCCAAAGAGTAGGATTTAGCTGAATGTGCCAGTCCTTTCCAGCTTCATTGACTGTTTTCTTCAAGATTTTCAAGATAGTTTTGTTTGATGCCTCGGCTTGACCATTTCCCTGTGGATAATATGGAGTAGAAAACCTATGTTGGATATGAAATTGTTCACATAGCTCCTTCACATCTTGATTTTTGAATGGTCTTCCATTATCAGTGATAATGGTCATAGGAACTCCATAGCGACAGATTATATAATTCAAAATAAATGATGATATTTGTTTTCCTATCACTGTTGTTAAAGGCACTGCTTCAATCTATTTAGTAAAATATTCAGTAGCAATCAGAATAAACTTATGTCCATTAGAAGATGAGGGATTTATCTTTCCTACCAAATCAAGGTCCCATTGAGAAAATGGCCATGATCCTGTCATAGGATATAACTCTTATGCCAGTGCATGAATGAGATTCCCATGGATCTGACATTGTTTGCATTTTCTAGCATATGTGAATGAATCTCTCTCCATAGTAGGCCAATAGTAACCCATACGAAGAAGTTTCTTAGCCAATGTTAAACCACTTGAGTGTGTGCCACAAATACCTACATGAACGTCGTTAAGAACTTTCTCAGGTTCTTCTTGTTCAAGAAATCTCAACAAAGTACCATCTAGACCATGCCTATATAAGATATCAACAATAATAGTATAGCAAGAGGACTGACGGATAAAATTCCTTCTCTGATTGTGGGATAAGTCAAGAGGAAGGATATTTTCTTTTAAATACTGATAAGTTTGATCATATGAGAATTGACTGGTTCCTGATATATGGCAAATTCGATAGGTATGTTGGGATTGAATGGTAGGGGCTAAGATATCTTCCATGAGAAATTCGTAACGATGTTGATTCTCCTTATTTTTCAAGAGAGATGCTATTGTAGCCATTGCATCTATTGCTTTATTCTCATTTCTTGGAATCTAGGTGAATGATATTTCTTTAAAGTGTTCTTTAAACTCCTCTACCAGTTGTTTGTATGGCATGAGATTATCATCCTTAGTTTGATATTCATCATTTACATGGTTGATGATAAGTTGTGAATCACCATAGACATGTAGTTCTTTGACATTCCATTCAATGGCCATTTTAAGCCCAATAGCCAATGCTTCATACTCTACAGTATTGTTGGTGCATGGAAACCGCAGCCTATACGATTTCAAAATTGTGTGTCGTTGAAGTGTGATGAAAAATATTCCTGCGCCTTATCCATATTCTGTATAAAAACCATCAAAGTATAATTCCCAAAAATTTGTACTTACTGTCAAGATATCTGCATCAAGAAATTTGATGTGCAAAGGCATGTCATTTTGTAAAGGTGCATCAGCCAATTGATCAGCAATGACTTGTCCCTTGATAGATTTTCTGTCAACATACTCTATATCAAATTCACTCAATATCATAACCCATTTGGCTAGTCTCCCTGTCAAGGTTGACTTGCTCAACAAATATTTGAGGGGATCTATCTTTGCTACTAGTTTTACATAATGAATCAACATATAATGTCGCAGCTTCTGAGTTGCAAATACAACTGCTAGACATGTCTTTTCTATTGAGGAATAATTTAATTCATAACCAACAAGCGTTCTACTGATATAATGTACTACTCTTTCTTTTCCTTCTGCATCATGTTGAGCTAGGAGAGCTCCTAATGATACATTTGTTGCTGAGATATAGAGTAGCAATGGTTTCCCTTTGGTTGGTGATACTAGTACTGGAGGACTCATAAGATATTCTTTTATTTGTAAAAAAGCTTCTTCACATTTTAGATCCCATTTGAATGGAATATTTTTATATAGAAGATGGGTGAATGGAATACATCGATCTGCTAACTGAGAGACAAATCTCCTGATTGATTGCAATCTTCCTTCTAAAGATCGCAATTGACTTATGTTCTTAGGTGACTCCATCTCCATGATGGCTTTGACCTTTTCAGGATCTACTTAAATTCCACGAGCTGATATAATGTACCCAAGGAGTTTTCCAGAGGTTACCCCAAATGCACATTTCTTTGGATTGACATCTTTCCATCCTGTCAAAAATCTTGCTTAAGATGTTCAAATATTCATGTCTTGTATGAGATTTTGCAAGCATGCCATCAACATAATCTTCCATAAATGTATGCATCATATCATGGAAAATTATCATCATAGCCCTTTGATAAGCTGCTCCTGCATTCTTAAGCCCAAATGGCATAACATTCCAGCAATACGTTCTCCAAGCATAGGTGAAAGATGTCTTTTCTTGATCTTCAAGTGCAATTCTTATTTGATTATATCCTGAGAAGCCATCCATTAATGAAAACATCTCATGCCCTGCTGACAAGTCCACTATTATATCAATGTTTGGTAGCAGGAAATCATCTTTTAGACATGCTTTATTTAGATCGTTGAAATCTATACAGACTCTTATGCTTTTATCTGGTTTTGACACTAGTACAATACTTGAAACCCATTCTGGATAAGCAACAGGTCTTATAAAATCCACTTCTAATAGTTTCTTCAACTCGGTTTTTACAAGAAGAGCAATGTGTGGATGCATCTTTCTTAGATTTTGCTTAACTGGTTTTTCTTTTAAATCCATATTAAGATGATGCATGATAAGATCTGGATTAAGTCCTCACATATCTGTATAGGGCCAAGCAAAATCTATCTGTCTTTGCTTAAAGAATTCCATGTATTCTTTCCTCTCTTCTTCTGATAATGAGGTAGCATAATGAAGTATTTTAGGATCCTTTGATGTACCAATGTTTACTACTTCTGTTGTTTCTAGCAGGATAGCAGATCTCTCCTGAAAAATATGCAAGAAGAATGTCAAACTTTCCATCCTCTGGTGCCTCAAAGAGGTTCTCACCATTAGATATGTCCTTTATTTTCTCTTTTGATTGATGTAGTGTTGCCATTAAATGGTTTTCAACAATAGGTCTCTTTCCTTGTTTTATTTCGCTTTTGCGACTAGAAAGTTTGTCATTCTCCTGACTACGAGAAACATTACTTGATTCTATAATGGAAGATATCTTAGGTGTGATGGGTTCGATAGCATTAAGGTACACAACTAAGTCATGATCATTGGAAAAGACATTCAATTCAATGTTGTCTAAATTATCCCAATCAATTAGTTCAAGATGAAGAACGGGTAAATCATAATCACTGTCATCATTAGGTGCTTCAACGTTCATGACATAATGATCATAATTTGGCATAGAATAGGTACTGTCATAGATTAAATGTTTTTGAGAATTGTCTTTCTCAAGCGTCTCCCAATTAGTTCTAACAAAATCGGTATTAGTATTTTGTAGTTCACACTCAAGTGGTTCTTCAATTGACGTTTGTCCCTTAAATGAATGGATTATATCAACACACACATCTTTAATACTGTAAATTCCTTCTTGATTGACCTCATTTGCATTTTGGATTTGACATACTTGTGTACTTGATAAAGAGAATTATTTTTCTAGAGTTTCTCTCCTTTCAAACTCAACTTCTTCTAGACTAATAGTCGATCCAACTTGACTATCTCTTAATTCTTCTATGGTTCTGCCACATCTAGATACATCTTGTTCCTCTTTTGATGAAAATCTTATATTTCCAGATGCTTGATCTATCCTTGTTTGTAATTCTTGCGGCATTACTTCTTTGTCTTTGTCATTCCCTTTCCTTTTTGCATACGCCTCTTTTCTCTGAACTCTAAGTTTTTCTTGCCTTCTTTCTAACTCCATCTTTTGTTTTGTAATAGACAAATCTTCTTTCGTGATAGCTGCTTGGTCTTCATTGTGTTCCCTACTTGACATAGTAGATAAGACATTTGGACCCCTTTCATACTCATTTGAATCTGTCTCTAGATCATAATCCAAGACTACTCCACTCTACCATACAAGAATGTTGTATGGTGCAAAGAGTTCCTTGATTTCTGCCATCTCTATTTTTGCTGCTTCAGGAATATCTTGTTCAAATTTTGCATTTTTTTGTATTTTCAGAACTTGTTGACAAGATTTTTATTTACCCTTGATGGTAATCTCCTTGTCTTGCTTTTCATGTTCTTCTTTCTCCTTTTGTTTATTTGTTACTATTTATGTCGCTTCATGTATCTTTTCTTGCCAATTTTCTTATTTAGAGACTGATTTCTTTTTCCACTTTTGTTGTTGATGATTATGTTGCTTTTGATTGGATTTTAGATATCCAAGCCCAGATTTATCTTCTTTGGATTGCGAGTGTGGACAAATAGGTTTTGAAATACCTTGATGTCGCTTACCAATTGGTCCTTTTCCTTCATATCCCATTTTTTGCATGATTTCATAACCTTTGCCATATTGTTTTATGGGAATATTGATTTCTGCTGCTATTGCTATAGTTTTATCTTCATCCTTGTACAACCAACCAAGAATGTCTTTGTCTTCATTTTCTTCTTCAAGAGTTCCAGCACTAACAAATGTTCCTTTAAACATATGTTTTGATCTTTCTGATGTCTTTGATTGAATATCTATAGGCTTTCCATATGACTTAGGGGAAAGTGGAAAATTATGCAAAGAATATTTTCCCATTCCTTCATCATTTAATTTGAGCTTTTCCTCAAAAGTTTCCCATAACTTTTCTTGATTTTTTTAGTAGGATATATTGATTCTCTGTTATGTGGAACTCTTGTATCTTGTGTTGGCTTCAAATTATTGCAATATTGACTAGAATCTATAATTACACTGATCTCTTGTCCATGAGGAAATTCTACACATTGATGATATGTAGAAGGAACTGCTTACATCTTGTGAATCCATGGTCTTCCTAGAAGAATGTTATAAGAGAGGTTCAAATCTAAAACCTGACACAATGTATTCCTTTCCACAAGTCCTATTTTTATTGGTAGCACAACAGTTCCTTTAGAAGAACATTATGCTTCATCATAAGCCTTAATGGTTATTTTATTTTTTGGGTCTACTGCATTTTCTGAATATCCCAAAGCTTTTATCAAACTTAATGCACAAATGTTTAAGTCGGCTCCTCCATCTATGAGTACACGTTTGACACGAGTTTTATTGATGGTGACTTCAACATGTAAGGGAGCATTGTGAGTATGTTGCAAGGATGCGTCATCATTTTCAGAAAGTGATAAGCAATGAGGAGATATAAGGTGTTCTACCATGTTTTGGAACTTATCTATATCCAAATCTGTTGAAACTGTTGTTTCTACTAAAGCTTTCTCCAAAATTTCCTTATGCATAGGTGAAACCTTGAGAAGTTCCAGAATTGATATTTGAGCGGGTATTATTTGTAATTGCTCTACTAAATTGTATTGTTGTAAAGTGGATGTTGGGTCTTTTGTTATACCTAGAAAGGTAACCTTTGCTTTGCTTCTCGTAATAACATTGATTGGCTCTGAAGATGGATTATCTTTAACAATGATAACATTTACCAAATCATCATATGTATAAGTGTAATTCACTTTGGCTTTTCCTTTGTCATATTTTAATTGGGATGGTTCACCTTTGTCATAATTCGGAAGTGGAGTTTTGCAAACTAGGTGTGATTCATTTGTCTTATGGCTATCCACTGTGATGGTTCCATTATCAATTAGATCTTGGATAAGGTGTTTCAATCTCTGACAATCATTTGTTTGGTGTCCTTTATGCTGATGGTAATTGCAAAAATGATTGTCATTCCACCAATTTGGCTTGACTGGTGGTTCATAGCTTCTTGCTTCTGGTAAAACAATCAATTTGTTGGCAAGCAGAGTTTTTAGAGCTGATTCCAAAGGTTCTCCAATGTTTGTGAATTTCCTTCGAGGATTGGAGAAGAAGGACTTGGCTTTATTGTTTTCTAGATTGTTATTGCTTGGGATTTGACTTGATAGATTAAAGATTGGTTGTTGTTATTTTATAGCACTATTATCGTCATTTCCTCCATTGCTGACATTCCTATTCTTTGACCAGAACCTGGGTTTGTCATTGTCATTGTTGTTGTTGATGTTGTTGTAGGAATTATTGTAAAGTTTTAGCTCTCCTTTCTTTACCATCGCGTTCTCTATTTTCAGACCATTCTTGATCATTTTGGCAAAAGAGGGAGGACATTGCATTCTTAGTCGATAACTCATTTCACTGATAATATTATCAATGAATATGTCCATTTTTTCTTGATTAGGTACATCTCGGGGATACCTATTAAACATGCATTTCCATCGTTGTAAGAAGATTATAAAAGATTTGTCATTCTTTTGTTTGACATTGCATAGATCCAACATTGTTATCTCATTCCTTATATTGTAGGAGTATTGTGAAATAAATCTATTCACAAGTTCTTCAAAAGATTTGATTCTCGATGGTAATCTTGAAAATCACTCCATTGATTGTTCATTTAAACTCCTAGGAAAAAGATGCATAAGGTAAGTTTCATCGTGAGCAAATTCCATGCTCATAGTACAAAACTCCCTAATGTGATCCCGAGGATCAGATTTTCCATCGTATTTGTCATATTTAGGAATCTCACAATGTTGCGGAAATGGTAGCATATTCAAATTCTTATCGAAAGGATATGGGCATATATCTTCTAATGAATACTTCTTGGAGCTTGTTCCATTTTGCATGTCTTGTATCTATTGTTGTAGGGTTTTCATTTGTTGAGTAAGGTTTAACAATGGATTATCGACATAGTTTCTCCTTGTTTCTTCGTGAGTGCTTTTATCACTACGCTCTTTTCTTGTGTCATCCCTTTCTTTCCTTGTTTCTTCATGACTTTCTTTATTCAAATCTTCATTGTTTGGATCATCTGTGTTTTGGGTGTTACTTGCCTCCACATCTTGTTTTAAGCTTTCTATGTTAAAATATTGTGGTAGTTTAGCTCCAGATTTTGCCAACATCAAAAGATATTTCTCTTTTTGTTTTGCCAACAATTTTTCCATTAGCCTATCAAATTTGAAATCTTGCTCAAGGTCTCTAATGGTGCTATTGACTGCTTATTTGTTAACAGCGGTAAACCCAAAAGTTTGGAATGTAGGATTATCTTCTTCCTCCATTTGTTCTTTTCTCAGTTGTTTGTATTGAGCTATAGTCCAAACTGGCATGTGATTATTTCATTTTAAAAAAAATTTCCAAAGGACAAAGTCAATAGGTTATTATTGGTTTAGGAAGATATAATTTGTTGATTTTACTGCTATTGTTTGTTCATTGTGATAAAGTGTTTCTTTGTTGAAAAGCACGTCCTTACAAAATTTCACCATCAAAACTCTGCACCGTAGCCACGTAAGTAGTGACGAAAACGGTGTAGGAATGTCCTATGTTTTAATAAGATCTTACAATTGATATACAAAAATCTTACTTTTCTGTCCAAGGGGTTGAGCTTAACTGGTTAAAACACTGGGTTCTCATTGTGGAGACCCAAGTTCAATTCCCAATAGGGACATCTAAAGTGAAATTCTAAGTTGTGACTCTTGGTCTTCCAAAAGATGGGGAAGGTCTTGGGGTCAATCTAATCAAACACAATAATAATAATAATAATTCAAAGATATGTAATGGGGATGGGACCCCCTACTGTGGCCCCACTGGTTCATAGCTCCAGTCAAAAGCTATTCAGGCTTCGGCCAATTACCTATCAAAAAAAAAAAATCTTACTTTTCTGAGTAGCTTTATAACTGGGTTTTGTTTTCTTAAGGTGATACTTAAAAGTCATATAAGCATCTGACAATTTACAAGTTTGTTTGATTCCAATGTTGGTGCGATTTTGATTTTGAAATAACCTAGGTTCAAAATAAGAAAGATATATCCAAGATTATGAACCTAGTATAGATTGATCAAGCTTCGTGATAGAGGATTTGATTATCCTGACAAGAGACTTGACAATGACGTTGATTTTTTTGCACTTAAGATGTTTGAATCAATAGCTTGTTGAACGCTTATGCTTATAGAAACCTCTTGGGAATAACTTGTTGGATTATTGACCCAGTTGTTGAGCTAGTTTGAAAATGCGTGATGGTTTAGAGACAAATTTACTCCAAGAATTATTTTGATATTGATGTTTTGACCCTTTAGTTTGATTTGGTGTTTCAAATGTTGGAAAGCCTTTGTATTACCCTTTTGATAAAAAAAAATTCAGCAATTTGTTGGATTTTTTCTCATTCGTAGATGATAATTTTCTTCAATTTTTGACCATTTGGAACATGTTACAGACATGGAAGACACAATGTTTAATAAACAAAATGCACAAGCAAGTACAAATCTTATGGCAGGTTGAGACAATAGTTGTTGAATCTCACATGGGGTTTCCCCTGAGGCTACGCTAGTCAAAGCAAATATTTAGATGCTTGACCCCATTGGTTCCACCCTCAACACTCACTTCTCTGGGGCAACCAAGCACCAGTTTCCATGAAAACTGCTCACAACAAACTTTATATCTCTACTAAGAATCGTATGTGTGTGAGCGGCTTTAGAGGTTCGACCTCCTCCACCAACAACTAGAAGGATTTTGGCAACTAGTACAAGTGGTTTTTAGTAAAGGATTCTGGTTGGCCATACATGCAGCACTTTCAGCTCTATAAATACAAAAGGTTCCCAGCCTATAGAGGTTACACTCCGTAGGGTTTATGGGGAAACATAGTGTCGGTATGAACTTATCAACACATGTTGTTTGGGACTTTCGTCACAAACACGATTTATTTAGAGTGGATTGGAAGGACTTGGCATTAGCTCGTTTCCACTTTAGGTTGTTCCCCTCTCACTGGTCCCCTCAGGGCAACTTGGGAAGGCATGCCCTCTAAAGGATTTAATTGCTTGAAAGTAAAGAAAGCATAAAAGAGTGGGTTTGGCTTTTTGATCACCCAATTAAGGGGAGAGCATATACCTACCACTTTTGAGACACGAAATATAAGTGCTCTTTTTAACTTTCCATAGCAATGTGATCTATCCTCTATTTGGAGATGTTGCTCCAATAAGCATGGTGTTTATTTTAGCCTTTTTAAAAGTCTACGTGCAACTATTTTAGAGAAGTTACTAAAAATGCAAGTTGCATGTTGTCAATTTATCCTCTTAGTTAGACTAAATGAGCAAGACATGATATATTACTTCCCAAAATAAGGCTTTTAATTAACTAGGTGAGGAAATGCATAAAATTCGCCTTAAACACCATCCTGCATATGCATGTTAGTAGTTCAAAAAATTTCATTTCTTAGACATTCGAACCTACAAGAAAATTTTGTTAGTTGCAAACAAAAGAGCTATTCTAACATATGCACTATCTTTCACTACAAAAGCGCTAATCTACAGAGAAAAAATGCCAACCTGCACTACAAAAGCGCTACTCTGTGGACTCAAAAGCGTGATTTCTTCAATAAATGAGCTAACCTAGCGGACAAAAGTGTTAACCTGTAATGCATATGCGCAGATTTTTCAGACAAAAGCGCTAACCTGAATGACATATGCGTTAACCTGAGATGCAAATGCGTTATCCTAAGATGCAAATGCGCTAACCTATCGAACAAAAGTGCTGTCAGAATTCACACATGCGTGAATCTGCATTACAAATGCATTAATTTTACTTTTTTTGAGATTTTTAAAGGTATATGCGAGGTCAATGAGCCCCATGGTGGGCACCAGAATGTGTCGACTTTTATTTCATCCTCAGAATGCTACCTGCAACAAGTTAGTTTCACAAAATACCAATGGAAATGCTATAGGAAATCCAAACTCAACCAATGAAACTACATGAAATATATATGAAATAAAAATACTAATATTAACTTCATGTTTTATGTCTCATTGTGTCCTAACTCCATTGTTTCTGGTTGTAGATGGTGTGCTCTCAGACAATGCACTGATAGCTTCCAAGATGGCATATGAAAAATGGACTGATAATTGATAGTTAACTGATACTATGATATGCAATACTACATGATTATGCTAAAATGCTATTTGCTATTTTGCTTCAAGATTAAAACTCACGGATGCATAAGTTTTACAAATGATTTGCTTGAAAATGCACTTGAAGTCTAACTTGAAGACTAACTCTCTCTCAACTGAAGCTCTTGATTTTATAGACTTTGAGAGGATGAGATGATGTGGCTTAGATCAACGGTCACGATCAGATCTATAGATTTGGATGGCTGTGAGCAAAGGTGAAGGTTGAGAGAAAGGGGGAAGGAGAAGACAAGTGTCACTCATCTCACCTTGACTGGGTTGCTGACTAAGGGAATCTAGGGATGGTTGGAGAAGATTTAGGCATGAGAGGACAAGTGAACTCTAGTCCTTCCTAAGATGTAGGGATGTTGGAGAGAATATAGAAGATGGTTATGAAATATGTGTACGTACACAATATTCATTGAATTTGGATGTTGAAGATAAATGATGAATTCATATTTAAGAAATATTAATTTCCTTAGCCACATGATGGATGAGTTGGCAAAGGGAAGATGAAGTGGAGATGGAAGGTGAGTTGGATAAGAAAGATTAAATAATTTAGGAAATCGTTTAATATTTGATACTATAGGATAGGAGAATAACCATTAAATATTAGATATTTAATTGATTGGAGGAGATAATTAAATATTAGATATTTAATTATTTTAGAGGAATAGAATAGATGAATTAATTAATAAATTATTAATTAATAGAAAGACATGAAATGAATTAAATAAATTAATCTTTTCAAATTAACTATTTAATAGAAGAAGAATTATTAAATAAATAAATTTTAATCGCTCATAGCCAATTTTATGTGTATACAATTACATCTTATATGGCCTTTCAAGACCTTATTACAACTTTCATATTTCAAAACATAAAGGATTCAAAATTTGCCTCATAGAGGCTTGTTGGTAGCCTAGGTGCTCCTGCACCATACAACCCCCCTAAAATAAAACTCATGTCCCATGAGTGAGGTTTGATATCCACTCCATTATTCACTCAAAATGCTTTATCATATCTAGGTCTTCTCCATGGGTCCAAGCATTGACAGTGTGGATGCCAACTGGGAGCCATGACCTTATTGGTATGTAAATGGGATTGTAACTTGGGATGCACTTGTGTAATCAAATTTGAATGTGAGTTATCCATTGTCCTTGGACTGACACATGGCATTGGGGTTGTCCTCTTGCATTCAAAAAAACACTTTGCCTTGATGAGAAACTTTGTCTTTTACCTCCTTCTTCATTGCATCTTCATGTGCATGATGTTCTTCATCTCCGTGACCAAGATGTCCTTGTATACCTATCATTAAATTCACTGTCTTAACAGAACCCTATACCTTTGTACCTTCACTTTCACATGGTTTAATGTCCTTACCCTAAACCAATGGGAATACTACCATTCCAATCAAAACATTAGCTTTCCAATAAACCACCCACTCATCCTTTGCACTTGATTTTGTTTTCAGTTTGTCTGCTACAACACTCTTATTGTTTTTGTCAACTGGTATAAGTTCCTTCTTCCCACACATGATCATCTTAGTCTTTGTTCATGCACCCTCATCATCCTCTAGAAGTGGAAACGATGTATATGTTTTTCTTTCCTTACATATGGTATATGTATTTTCTTTCCCATCATACAATGCATGCCTATCATACTGCCAGGGTCTACCAAGAAGTAAATGACAACAGTCCATGGGTACAATATCACAAATCACCTTATCCTTATAATCACCAATAGAAAACTCAACATTGGCTTGTTCATTAACCAAAAGAGATTACTTGTCATTCAATCATGACACCCTATATGGTAACTCATGAGGAATCCTTTGTAAATTCAACTTACTAACAATTTCATTTGAAACCATATTTTCAGTAGAACCTAAATCAACTACAACCTTACATACCTTATCCTTACACTTACATGTGGTTTTGAAGAGAGACTTCCTATACAATGGTTCTTTGGATGCCTGCAATAGTGTTCTTCTTAGCATCAGATGTCTCTCCAACTTTTGGGTCACATCCTTGACTTGGAGAATGGACACTTCCTTCATCCTTTTCTTGCACAAGTTGAAACCTTTTCTCACCTCTTATGTCACCTCCTGATGATGAACCTTTTCTTTCTGGACAGTTGAATGCTGGAAGACCGATTTTATTGCAGTTGTAGCACCTTCCTGTGAATGTTTTTGAAACTCTTCCTCCTCCAAATCTGCCTCTTGTGCCTCTAAAGCCTCCTCTAAATTCAGTAACTTGCTCTTTACCTTTGCTTGTATTTCCTTGGTCTTCTTGAGTTTGTCTTGTTCCTCTTACTCTGTTGGTGTTTCCTCTACCTCTTCCTTGTTTGTCTTGCCTTCTTTACAACTTCTCCTCAGCCTTCATAGCCAACTTATAGCACTCTTCTACTGTTCTTGGTGTTGTGAGACAAAGTTCATCTTGAATGTTATACCTCAACCCATTCAGATACCTTTCCACCTTCTCTTCATCATCTTCCTCATGTGCTGCTCTTACATCCAACTTATGAAATTCTTCAGTGTATGCTTGCACATCCTTATCTTTCTATTTCAAATTTTGTAGTCTTTTGTATAGCTGAACATTGTAGTCGTTAGGCAATAACTTTCCTTTCAACTTCTCCACCATCTTGTTCTAGGAAGTGATATTTGGCTTGTCTTTCTTCCATCTATTTGCTTGCACACAATCCCACCATAACAAAGCATGACCTTTCAATCTTGATTTTGCAACCTTAACCTTCTAATTTTCTTCCACTTCCTCACACTCAGAGTAATTTTCTAGATCCCTAATCCAATCAATAAGCTCTTCACCATCTAATTTACCATCATACATTGGTAGGTCCACCTTGGCTTTATGGTCACTTGCCTTCACTGCCTTCAAGAGCCTAACTGCCCTTGCTTCCTTCAGATCCAACTCTACCTCTTGAGGGGCTTCATTCTCATTCTCTTCTCCTTATTGATCACTCTCAACTTCATTGGTTCTTATTCTCCTATCCCTGGCTTCCAATGCTACAACCTTCTTTTTCAGGGCTTTCAACTCCCTAGCAACTGATGATCCACTTTTTGGAGGCATCTTGCCTTCAACTACTCAAACTCCCTTCAAGAATATACTTCCTTGCTCTGATACCACTTTGATGCAAAGAATCCAAGGAACTCAATCAATAGGGGGAGATCTTTCTCCCAACTCACCTATGCAATAAGGTGATAACCCTCTAAAACCTCACATGACCCCTCATAAGGTTATTAGTACTCACGAGGTACAATACATCAAAATCACACTCATGATTCTTATCCCTCATCCACTCATTGGAACATTCTCACATAGACCTTTCCAACATGTATGAATCCAAACCACAAGTCCTCCAACA